>NW_023995055.1:40000-156828 GCF_015586225.1 Lucilia sericata | reverse complement strand
AATATACGCTAGATCGTCCAAAAAGTAACGAACCTCTCTCGAACTATGGGTAATAAATTCAAATATCTTGGAATCGATGTTATTCCAGATATTACATTCGTCAGGAATACTATTTGAAATATGGCCAATAATTCCTTTCATAGATAACTATATAAAGTGGGTCTGATGTAAATACGCCTGCAAAATACAGTAGAGAAGAACCAACAGTAGATGAGAACCATCTTTAATATAGATCAGTGATGCCAAGTGTAGGGATTTTTCCCTTTTTGTAGGGATTTTTTTCAAAAATTTCACGTGTAGGGAAAAAGGGAAAGATTTCTTACTATTGTCAAATTGTAGGGATTTTTCAATTTCATAGTTTTTAATAACTAAAAATATACTCTTTCATGTATTAAACTTTTAAATTAAAAATGAAATCAGTTTTAAGTGTATCGTTAGTAAAATTCCGCTTGTAATTTCTACAATATATGTACCTACATATCGCTACAAGACTGGCATAATCCAAAATTCGGCTTTCTTGAACTAAGGTCTTCAAAACATGCGGCATACTAAAATCTTTCATATAGATTTATGAAATTTCAAATATGTCTATTATTTTCGATGTGAAATCGATTTTTTGTAAACGTAAAAACTAAAACCCACGTTTTTGTGAATATTAGACAACTAAAAATTTAATTTCAATTTAGATGAGAAACATATTAACCTCAACTATCTGAATCTGGATTTTTAAAACCCCTTGATTTGTTTAAAAGTTATTAAAAAAATAGTTAAATGTCATTAAATATTCATATCCATTTTTCTTGAAACGACTTTTTGGATTATGCCAATCCTGTAGGGCGATATATTCTGACTCCTTATAGATAGAGTAGTCGGGGGCTTAATGCAGTAACTCAGGATTGAAAAAATGAATTTAATGTTCTGAAAATTTAAAAGTAAACCGCAAAAAGTAAACGCAAAAGTAAACCTTATTTAAAATAATTATTTTATGAAAATTTTTTTGTTGGAGGCACATAAAATAAATTTTTATCACGATTCGATATACTGCCATAAATCTTTCAATTGTTTTTATACCCTCCACCACCATCAGTGGTGATAGAGGGTATATATAAGTTTGTCGTTCCGTGTGTAACACCAAGAAATATTCATCTAAGACCCAACAAAGTATATATATTCTGGGTCCTTATGAAATTCTGAGTCGATTTAGCTATGTCCGTCTGTCCGTCTGTCTGTCTGTCTGTCTGTCTGTGTAAAACACGCTCACGTTAAAACTAAGCAAAGGAAATCAACCAAATTCACCCAAAATATTTATTGTTATCCTAAGCAGTTTGGTATTGAAAATCAGCAAAATCGATTCACAACGTAAAAAGCTATGAGTAAAAATTTTAGACTACCTCGAAAAAAATTACGTTTTTTTCATCATTCTTTTGAAGTTTTCTCAGAAACTACCAAAGATATTTCGATGAATTTTGTCACACATTATTTTTTATGGCAGTGATCAATTATGTTGAAAATCTTTACAATCGATCCAATATTTCCCATAGCCCCCATACAAAGGTATATATTCCCGGAAATTAGTTTATCGCTAATAACTCCCTCAAATATATCGGTATCAGCACAAAATTTTGCACATGCAAATATAATATGAACAGAAATCATACTGTCAACGCAGATCTCAGTCGGTCTACAATTGGCCATAGCTCCCATACAAGGTCCACTTCCGAAAATCACCTAAACTCACATATTTCATTGATGAATAAAGCTATTGTGATAAAATTCGAGTTAAATGTTTTGTGTACATACAAATCATTCTACGAAATTTTTTACGGATCGGTCCATTATTGGTCATAGCTCCCATATAAGGCCCACTTCCGAAAATCATTTAAAAGCTCATATTTCATTGTCATATAAAGCTATCTTGATGAAATTCGACACAAATATGTTTAGTCTAAATATAAATCACTCTACGAAATTTTTTCCGGATAGGTCCATAATTGGTCATAGCTCCCATATAAAGTCCACTTCCGAAAATCACTTAAACGCATATATTTCATTTAATTATAAATATCGGGATAAAATTCGACACACATATGTTATGTATACATACAAATCATTTTACTAAATTTGTTACGGATCGGTCCATTATTGGTCATAGCTCCCATATAACCCCATTTCCGAAAATCACTTAAAAATACATATTTCATTGTCAAATAAAGCTATCGTGATAAAATTCGACATAAATATATCGTATAAATATGAATTATTCCACTAAATTTTTCCGGATAGGCCCATAATTGGTCATAGCTCCCATATAAGGTCCACTTCCGAAAATCACTTAAACACATATATTTTATTGAATTCTAAAGCTATTGGGACAAAGTTCGACAAAAAACGTTTTGTGTACATTCAAATCATTTCACCATATTTTTTACGGATCGGTCCATTATTGGTCATAGCTCTCATATAACCCCATTTCCGAAAATCACTTAAAAATACATATTTCATTGTCAAATAAAGTTATCTTGATAAAATTCGACACAAATATATTTTGTCTTTATATGAATCACTCTACGAAATTTTTTCCGGATAGGCTCCCATAGAGGGTCCACTTACGAAAATCACTTAAACGCACATATTTCTTTGAATAATAAAGCTATTTGGATAAAGTACGACTTGAATATGTTTTGTGAGCATATAAATCATTCTACCAATTTTTTCCGGATTGTTCCATATATGGTAATAGCTGCTTCAAAAAATCACTTAAACGCACTATTTCATTAACAAATAAAGATATCTTGATAAAATTCGACACAATATGTTTTGTGTAAGGTCCGTAGCTCCTATACATATAAAGTTTACTTCCGAAAATCACCTAAACGCACATATTTCATTAATTAATAAATCTATTGTAGTAAAATTCGACTTGAATTTTTTTGGCATATAAATCATTATACGAAGTTTTTTCCTTATCGGTTGATAATTGGTCACAACTCCCATATAAGGGACCATTTCCGAAAATTACTCAAATGCACATTAACAATCAAAGTTATCGGGATAAAATTCGACATAAATGTGTATTTTGTATATATAAATCATTCTACGGATTTTTTCTTCCGGATCGGTCCATAGGTTGTCTTAGCTCCCATATAGGTATACTTCTGAAAATCACTTAATACCACTTAATTCGTAATTAAATGATTATATCCGGATAAAATTCAAAATGAGTATGTTCTGTGTACAGTTAATCATTATATTAAAATGTTTTCAAACTGGCCTATTAATATACATTTTTCTCGACCTAATTAAAATTAGTTTGACATATGCATAAATGTTAGTACCCTCAATAAGGAAACAAAAATTTTGCCAAGTTATCTAAAAATTAGATAGTTAAATGGGTTTCAATAAAAAGTAGCTTGCTGGTGGAGGGTATTTAAGATTCGGCATAGCCGAATATAGCACTCTAACTTGTTTTTTAATCTTAACTGAAGAGTCAGGGTTGGAAGTTTGTATGATGTAAAATTGAAAGAAAAATTAAAAAAAATACATACCTATATGTATATTATAAAACGGAGCTAATATTTTAGTTTTTGATGTTATTTTTGTATTTTTTTAAGATAAACTTTGAAAAAAATGGAAAAAGTAGTGTAGGAAAAATGTAGGGAAAATAAAAAGTGGGTGTAGGGAAAAAAGGGATTTTTTTCTCATAAGCGTAGGATTTCTGAAAAAAAATCTCCTGGCATCACTGATATAGATATACGCTAGATCTTTAAAAAAGTAGCCAACATCTGTCGAACTATGGGTAATACAGATCTGTGCAGTGTCAGTTAATTGGCTTATCTTTTTCCGCTTCTTTCCGGTTCGGACAATGGCAGAAAACTGTTTACATCTCTTAATTTTTCTGACAACTTTTGTAAAACTAATGAAGCAACTTATTCTTTTATCCTCTTTCCTTTATTCCGGAAAACGTATAGTGACGATATACCTTCTACTTCTTTTTGCATACATGCCGAATAGAATAGTGTGCTATTTAAAAATTGATTGCTCTATTATTGCTATTTACAGTCCCTTTAATGAAACTTTGAAGTAATCCTTCCAAGGTCCCATGTAAGCCAGCCCTACAATGGGATCGGATGCTCCATGTCAATTAGTCACATATCCTGAACAGATTCGAATGATGACAAACCTCAGAATGAAAAAGACAATGCGCATCGGAATATGGATTGTACACACATTCCTACACCCTTCAAAACTGGCCAATTCACATTATACAGCTTGGTACTTCTATGTTTATGAGAACTAGATATCCAGAATCAATTGAATTTTAGACTTCTGACAACTATAACACTAGCCAAGATCGAATGGTGTTATCACATTTATGCCCCAAGAAAGCCATCAGCTTTCATCCACTGGAAACATTGTAGAAGTAAAATATGCCTTGCTTACTTCCGCCTAGAAGTATTATATTTGGATGCTGTACAAGAAATAAAACTTCTTTAGTTGTAAAGGGATTGCCAGAGACTCAATCCAACACCTTAAAACCATAGCCAAGATCCATGATGTTGGCCTATTAATATCCCAAGAAAGCCACATCAATGCAAGAGCTCCTGAAAGAACCGCTTGGTCCTTCGTTTGCTCAATGACTTCCGCAATGGCAAACAAGTTTACCGGCGACCATCATCTCCCAAAAAAGGAAGAGAAATCTTTTGCACCGGCTAGCAAATACAATACTTGTATTTGCTAGTGAGACATGGAAGGCATTGCCGTGAGATTAACAGTTCTGAAGCTGGGCATAAGTCGAAGTGCTTTAGGTGAACAGCAGCCATGATGGCCTAATTTCACGGTGGCACTTTTACAATCACAGGGTGAGCTTTTGGACGACTCACCACCGCCCCTGCACTTTGCTCAAGTACTCGAGCTTTCTAATATCTGACCATTGCTGCCCCGTTTCGTAACTTCCGTGATGAAAACCACCACTTCCAATTACAACCACAGCACTTAGAGACATAATCGGTAGACCGAAATACGAATCCATCAAATATGCCAAAGACATGTTATTACTTACAAAGAATATACTGTGGTAAGTTTGGCATGAGCGGAGTAAACATACCCTGACAAAGAAGGAAAATTCCATAATCACCATTTAACTCATTTCCCATTTTTCCGACACATTCATTGAGAAATACATCCGACACGTTTACTCTAGATATACGGATGGGGTGATGCCCACATACCCCTTATCCATCCCGTATCATATACACTTGTTCATTGCGAACGCTTAGCCCCACAGTAATTCCTCTACGGGATATCTGTTGTCTTTCAATGAAAACTACATATGTCGAGTAGTTTTCATTGAATATTAGTATCTTAACTAACATTCTCTTCCCGCGAGTTTGGTTTTAAACCACAGCTACCACGTGCATCCCTAAAGAACCGTTTCAATAACCGGAATAAGACAAGGTACCGTTTCCGTGGTAATAGATTATAGGTCTCTCTGGTTCGACCCCAATCATTCGAAGGAAAGGAGGAGAATATATTTGACACCTCCAGTTTATAGACCCGGTAGACTACAGGGACTGGTGGTACCTCTAATCTCCTGGATTGTAATCGCAGAAAAATAGGGAAAGTTCATCGAGATAACATGCCTCGGGTGGTCTGAAACAGAACAAAGGAATGTCCAATTAAAATGTTTGTACTCAATACTAAATGGAAATGAATTGGTCCAGAAGATCGACCATCATCTGCCTAAACTCAAAATTTGTACTTTTATATGAAAGTTAGACGTTGTGAAGCTAGACATAACCGGAATAAGACAAAGTACAGTTCTCGTGGTACCAAATCAGATGTCTCTGTGGTTCGGCCTCTGGTCAGATAATTCCGTAGAATGGCCGAGGATACATTTGACACCACCAATTTATGGTCCCGGCATACTAGAAGTATTGGTAGCACCTCTTTTTCACCGAATTTCAATCAGACTTAATCAGAAGTTCAGCAAGGTAACATGTACCAGGGAGGGGGTTTTGAAGCAGGACAAATTATTGACGTATTACAATTTGTATACATAATTCCAAAGAGAGATAGATCGGTCCCCCGTTTTAACACTGCAAAAAACTGTTTTTGACATAAATCGGTTATTGAGATCGAATAGTTTAGGCGTCAACTCTAGCATGAATCATTAAAAGCGGTCTTAATTAGAAGGGGTGGCTTTAACTCCTTAAAGAAGATAATAAAGTCAGTTTCGGGTGGCCTGTTCTTCTTCATAGAAACTATGTAGTCCTTTAAACATCAATTGAATTGTCAACAACCATATTTTATTTTGATAATCCTACAACCGCCATTGCTTTTAGTGATCTCATCTTCCAATGAAGATCATAAATAACAAATTGGCAATACCACCATTACCACCGACAGTCTTTGGCATTCATTGGCCTTAAGCGATTGAAAACATGTTTCTTTTTTGCATACATTTTAAATAATCCACTTACCTGTAGCTTAACAAACTTCATTTTCTTCTTAAGACAAATACACAGTTTAAAATAAAAATTTCTCTCCCTGACTAATGTAATTCCAACCGTTAACGAAAAAACCAGTTTATAAATCTCCATCTTTTTATGGGTTTCTTTTTAAACTTTTTAAAAATAAACATGATTTGCATAAATATGTAAAGGTGCCTAACTACACCAAAACAAAACAGGTAGATTAAATACAAAGAGAGAGAGAGAGAGTAAGAGTATAACTCTACTCTCTGCTGGTCTTAGTGATAAAACAACTAACATGTTTAAACTCCGCCTTAAAAAGAGTGTTAGTTTAAACTCCGCCTTCTCAGCTAAAGTTTCTAAATGAAATTTTTAGTTTTCAATGCTTGACAATGGAGGTTTTTTTCAATTTGGAATATTTTTTTATCAAAAAATAAAATTAAACTCTTAAAAAAAATCTTTTGGATCTTTTTATGGTCATAAACATTTTATGTAATTATTGTTACTCTAAACGAATTATTTGTAAACAATTATGAAAAATATTTTTATAATTACCACAAAAAACGATAACAAAACTTATGTTTCAACAAAAAATTTTAATTTTTTTTTTATGAATTTCTTGTGTGTCTCGTTTATGAATGGGGTGCCTGCTAGAGTAGTTTGACTGCCATGATTTTAGTTGCTTTTTTTATCTTAAGTTATGATTGACATAAAAATGTTTTAACATTACCTTAAAATACATAATTGTTGTCAGCATCTGTTTGCTGCTGTACATCTATTACTTACCATGTTTATGTGAGTGATTTGAAACAAAAAACAGTAAATAGTTTTGCTACATTTTCTATGGAAGTTCATAGGAAATTATAAAAATGTTCAGTGTAACTGGGAAAGTGTTCGTGGGGGAAGAGATGATGCTCACTATACACTAGAGACTATAAACTTGACTATAGACCAGACTATATACTAGACTATAGGCCAGACTATAGACTAGACTATATACTAGACTATAGACTAGACTATGGACTAGAAAATAGACTAGACTATAGACTAGACTATAGGACTAGACTATAGACTAGACTATTAGACTAAGACTATATAGACTAGACTATAGACTAGACTCTAGAGACTAGACTAAGACTAGACTATAGACTAGACTAAGCTAGACTAGGTAGACTATAGGACTAGACTATAGACTAGACTATAGACTAGACTATAGACTAGACTATAGACTAGACTATAGACTAGACTATAGACTAGACTATTAGGACTAGACTATAGACTAGACTATAGACTAGACTATAGACTAGACTATAGACTAGACTATAGACTAGACTATTAGACTATAGACTAGACTCTAGACTAGACTATAGACTAGACTATAGACTAGACTATAGACTAGACTATAGACTAGACTATAGACTAGACTATAGACTAGACTATAGACTAGACTATAGACTAGACTATAGACTAGACTATAGACTAGACTATAGACTAGACTATAGACTAGACTATAGACTAGACTATAGACTAGACTATAGACTAGACTATAGACTAGACTATAGACTAGACTATAGACTAGACTATAGACTAGACTATAGACTAGACTATAGACTAGACTATAGACTAGACTATAGACTAGACTATAGACTAGACTATAGACTAGACTATAGACTAGACTATAGACTAGACTATAGACTAGACTATAGACTAGACTATAGACTAGACTATAGACTAGACTATAGACTAGACTATAGACTAGACTATAGACTAGACTATAGACTAGACTATAGACTAGACTATAGACTAGACTATAGACTAGACTATAGACTAGACTATAGACTAGACTATAGACTAGACTATAGACTAGACTATAGACTAGACTATAGACTAGACTATAGACTAGACTATAGACTAGACTATAGACTAGACTATAGACTAGACTATAGACTAGACTAGACTAGACTATAGACTAGACTATAGACTAGACTATAGACTAGACTATAGACTAGACTATAGACTAGACTATAGACTAGACCTATAGACTAGACTATAGACTAGACTATAGACTAGACTATAGACTAGACTATAGACTAGACTATAGACTAGACATAGACTAGACTATAGACTAGACTATAGACTAGACTATAGACTAGACTATAGACTAGACTATAGACTAGACTATAGACTAGACTATAGACTAGACTATAGACTAGACTATAGACTAGACTATAGACTAGACTATAGACTAGACTATAGACTAGACTATAGACTAGACTATAGACTAGACTATAGACTAGACTATAGACTAGACTATAGACTAGACTATAGACTAGACTATAGACTAGACTATAGACTAGACTATAGACTAGACTATAGACTAGACTATAGACTAGACTATAGACTAGACTATAGACTAGACTATAGACTAGACTATAGACTAGACTATAGACTAGACTATAGACTAGACTATAGACTAGACTATAGACTAGACTATAGACTAGACTATAGACTAGACTATAGGCGAGACTATATACTGGACTTATTACACTCGACATTGGTCTTAGGGTAACCATCCCTTCTGTTAGCATTTGACTTTTTGCTGCTATTACTGTTAATTATTCTCTGTAAAGCAATTTTTGCATTGTAGTCCAAGTGTGTGCATTTGTGTAAAAAAAACTCGCACATTACGATCTCCTTGGTGTGGTAACACACAAAAAAAAAAAACAGCATCCATCCATTCATGTTGGCTACTAAGCAGGCAGTTAAATTGCAAACAAACAAACCATCCAACCAGCCAGCCAGTCCGTCAGTCATTTAACCAACAATTTATCTAGTGCTGGGGACAATTATTTATAATTTCATCACCAACGCTTTGGTTTGTGTGTTATTGTAATAGTTTTTTGTTAATAATTTTTTTGTTGTTTATTTATTTGCTAAGTTCCTCTAAAATTGCGCTTTTATGCAACAATAAATTACAAACTCTATTGTTTAGTTAATTGTTCACCTGTTGCCCCAACGGTCGATTTCAGGCGAGGAAGCTAAACTTTTGTGTTCTATGTGCCTCTTAAGAAATCTTTACTTTGTTAACATTCTTTTTAGGCAAACAATGAAAGAAAATCTCGTTTAAGGTTTACATTTTTGATGAACTAACTGCATGAATGGATAATTATATTTAAGTTATTACTATGAAACGAAACATTTCAGTATGTTTCAACTAGTAGAACACATAGTTGTGGAACACTAGAATCCTCGATGAAATAAATGTAGAGATTTATGACAATTATGGGTTGTTGTTGTTGCTTGGTATTCTGTGTCGCTGGGGACAAGTCACAAAATTATGATGACGGCTTTGTTTGATGTTAAAAAAGTAAATGAAAATGAGCAATTTGTGTAATAATAGTTTTTTTTTTTTATTCAGTTGTGTATTTTGAGTTGTTTATTTAATGGATTACATCTTAATAAGTTTGAAAAGAATATTTCGCTTTTTTTCGGTTTATTTAAAAGATTCTGTTTGAAAACAGCTTGAGTTTAGGCCTCGATAGGATTTGCCATATTTTAAAAGGCAGCGAAACTACATATATGTTTATTGTTAAAAGACTAGTTCAGAATATTGAATTGGTAATAGTCCAGATTATAGACTAGACTAAAGTCCAGACTTTAGACTATAGTCAAGACTATAGACTAAATTATAGTCCAGACTATGGACTAAACCATAGTCCTGACTAGATATACTATAGTCCAGACCACAGGCTAGACTATAGTCCAGACCACAGGCTAGACTATAGTCCAGACCACAGGCTAGACTATAGTCCAGATTATAGGCTAGACTATAGAAAAGACTATTGCCCAGACTATTGCCCAGACTATAGACTACACTACTGGCCGGACTATAGATAGGACTATAGTTCAGCATATAGACTAGTCCAGACTATAGACTAGACTATAGTCCAGACTATAGACTAGCCTATACTCCAGACTATAGACTAGACTTTAATCCAGACTATAGACTAGACAATAATCTAGACTAAATTATAGTCCAGACTATGGACTGAACTATAGTCCCGACTAGATATACTATAGTCCTGACCACAGGCTAGACTATAGTACAGATTATAGGCTAGACTATAGAAAAGACTATTGGCCTGACTATAGAACAGACTATTGCCCAGACTATAGACTACACTACTGGCCGGAATTAAAAAGGACTATAGTTCAGCATATAGACTAGTCCAGACTATAGACTAGACTATAGTCCAGACTATAGACTAGCCTATAGTCCAGACTATAGACTAGACTAGACTATAGGCTAGACTATAGTCCTGACTATAGGCTAGACTATAGTCCAGACTATAGGCTAGACTATAGTCCAGACTATAGGCTAGACTATAGTTCAGACTATAGACTAGACTATAGTCCAGACTATAGGCTAGACTATAGTCCAGACTATAGACTAGACTATAGTGCAGACTATAGTCTAGTCTATAGTCTGACTATAGACTAGACTATAGTACTGACCATAGACTAGACTGCAGTCCTCACTATAGATTAGACTATAGTTCTGTCTATAGAGTAGACTATAGTCCTGACTATAGACTAGACTATAGTCCAGAATATAGACGATACTATAGTCCAGACTATAGTCCATACTATAGACTAGACTATATTCCATACTATAAACTAGACTATACCCCATACTATAGACTAGGCTATAGTCCAGACTAAAGACTAGACTACAGTCCAGAATATAGACTAGACTATAATCCAGACTATAGAACAGTCTATATATATTCCAGACTATAGTCCAGACTATAGGCCAGCCTATAGACAAGACTATAATCCAGACTATGGACCAGACTATAGACAAGACTATAGACAAGACTACAATCCAGACTATAGACCAAACTATAGGCCAGACTGTAGGTCAGACTATGGACTAGACTACAGTCTTGACTATAGTCCAGATTATAGTCTAGAATACAGTCCAGACTATAGATTAGACTATAGTCCCACACTATCGACTATAGTTCAGACTATGGACTGGAGTATAGTTCAGACTATGGACTAGACAGTAGTCTAGACTTTACACTAGTCGTTTAAGAGTATAGTTTATGTCACAGTCAAAACTCTTCGCTAGGCTATGGTTCACACTTTTGCCTCTTTAAGCTTCTTTGACATCATGATCTCATCGTTAAAAAATATGTTAGTTACTTGATGTCAATCCACAGTACTTTTTCACCAGCTATTAACGTACGATTTATTTAATTTAAAATTTAATATCTAACAATTTCTTTGCCAATAAAGAAAATCTAAACAATTCAAATACTATGTAAAAAAAAGTTGAAATGTTTGATCCAAATAACACCTTCAAAATGTCTATTAAACACATTTTTAAATTCACATTTTCAGATACCACAAATAATTAAGCCAATTAAGAGAAATATTCATTCTCACCATTAAGTTGGTTCGTTGGTCGGTGGTTATATGTATGTGTGTATGTACTTAATAATCGATTGCAACTTTAATATAAATTGTTAGTGTGATGATAAATACCCAAAGGAGCAATCGATTAAATTTACTAACTTCACACACAATTATTGAGTGTTTCAACGATTGCGTTGCGAAAGCCAAATAGTCATTCAGTGAGACATTTTAAAGAACAAAAAAACTAAACGTACGACTGCTGAAACAGTCTGTTAGTTAGTTAGACAGTCACACCAAGTCGAGTCGAACTAGCGAGGCATTCTGGCTGGTATTTAGTAAGTACGAGTATATAGTACAAAATAACAAGTTTAAACTTGTTTAAAGAGAACTTGCTACCTTTTTTATTTGTGGCGAAAAATAAATGAAAGCAACAAAAACCAACCAAGAAGATGAAAACAATTTGGCCAAAATGCCGATCAATCTGTACTGAATGAATGGTTTGATTTTCTTTTAACACTACATGCTGAAAGAATACACTCGAAGAAAAAATTTTGTTATATTGTGAATAGACTATAGAATAGACTATAGACTATATATAGCTATAAACTAGACTATAGACTCGACTATAAACTCGACTATAGACTTGACAATAGACTCGACTATACACTCGACTATAGACTCGACTATAGACTTGACTATAGACTCGACTATAGACTCGACTATAAACTCGACTATAGACTTGATAATAGACTCGACTATACACTCGACTATAGACTCGACTATAGACTTGACTATAGACTCGACTATAGACACTACTATAGACTCGACTATAGACTCGACTATAGACTCGACTATAGACACTACTATAGACTCGACTATAGACTCGACTATAGACACTACTATAGACTCGACTATAGACACTACTATAGACTCGTCTATAGACTCGACTATAGATTCGACTATATACTCGACTATAGACTCGACTAAGACTCGACTATGACTCGACTATAGACTCGACTATAGACTCGACTATAGACTCGACTATAGACTCGACTATAGACTCGACTATAGACTCGACTATAGACTCGACTATAGACTCGACTATAGACTCGACTATAGACTCGACTATAGACTCGACTATAGACTCGACTATAGACTCGACTATGACTCGACTATAGACTCGACTATAGACTCGACTATAGACTCGACTATAGATCGACTATAGACTCGACTATAGACCTCGACTATGACTCGACTATAGACTCGATATAGCCTCGACTATAGACTCGACTATAGACTCGACTATAGACTCGACTATAGACTCGACTATAGACTCGACTATAGACTCGACTATAGACTCGCCTATAGACTCGACTATAGACTCGACTATAGACTCGACTATAGACTCGACTATAGACTCGACTATAGACTCGACTATAGACTCGACTATAGGACTCGACTATAGACTCGACTATAGACTCGACTATAGACTCGACTATAGACTCGACTATAGACTCGAATATAGACTCGACATAGACTCGACTATAGACTCGACTATAGACTCGACTATAGACTCGACTATAGACTCGACTATAGACTCGACTATAGACTCGACTATAGACTCGACTATAGACTCGACTATAGACTCGACTATAGACTCGACTATAGACTAGACTATAGACTAGCAATAGACTAGACTATAGACTAGAAATAGATAGACTATAGACTAGACTATAGACTAGACATACTGACTATAGACTACTAGACTAAGACTAGACTATAGACTAGACTATAGACTAGACTATAGACTAGACTATAGACTAGACTATAGACTAGACTATAGACGACTATAGACTAGACTATAGACTAGACTATAGACTAGACTATAGACTAGACTATAGACTAGACTATAGACTAGACTATAGACTAGACTATAGACTAGACTATAGACTAGACTATAGACTAGACTATAGACTAGACTATAGACTAGACATAGACTAGACTATAGACTAGACTATAGACTAGACTATAGACTAGACTATAGACTAGACTATAGAGACTAGACTATAGACTAGACTATAGACTAGACTATAGACTAGACTATAGACTAGACTATAGACTAGACTATAGACTAGACTATAGACTAGACTATAGACTAGACTATAGACTAGACTATAGACTAGACTATAGACTAGACTATAGACTAGACTATAGACTAGACTATAGACTAGACTATAGACTAGACTATAGACTAGACTATAGACTAGACTATAGACTAGACTATAGACTAGACTATAGACTAGACTATAGACTAGACTATAGACTAGACTATAGACTAGACTATAGACTAGACTATAGACTAGACTATAGACTAGACTATAGACTAGACTATAGACTAGACTATAGACTAGACCATAGACTAGACTATAGACTAGACTATAGACTAGACTCTAGACTAGACTATAGACTAGACTATAGACTAGACTATAGACTAGACTATAGACTAGACTATAGACTAGACTATAGACTAGACTATAGACTAGACTATAGACTAGACTATAGACTAGACTATAGACTAGACTATAGACTAGACTATAGACTAGACTATAGACTAGACTATAGACTAGACTATAGACTAGACTATAGACTAGACTATAGACTAGACTATAGACTAGACTATAGACTAGACTATAGACTAGACTATAGACTAGACTATAGACTAGACTATAGACTAGACAGATATGTTCAATTATAGCTAAATAGATTCTATGGGCCTTATTTGCTGATATCAATGATATATTGCTCTATTTTAACTCTCTACATTTTTCGGAGTGTACAACTTACTACGCTCAACAAGAAATGACGGCGGCGACCAAATAATAATATTGAAAACCAATAACAAAAAACACTCTCAGCCCCAAACGCAACAGAATGTCATAATGACAGTTGTTTTGGCATCACGTGCGCAATTTGTTGTAGTCGTATTTTTTTTTTGTCTTTTAGTTGTTTTCATATAATTTTGTCACTTGTCAATTAACTGTCAATTGGCTGTCGAACGCTTTATAAATTGTCAATATTTATGAACACGTTCTTTTCTGTTTTTCGTTGCAACAAAATTGTTTGGCGATCTTAAAACATGATCATTTGTGGTAATATTATTAAAAGGTTTTTGTTCTGTTGCTCATTTTCTTTGCTCTTATAGAGGTATGGTTTTTGGTCCGTTTGGTAGATTGGCCTGCTAACTGACTGAATGGCGTTTATTCTGCTTAAGGTAAAATAAAAATTTTTCTTCATACAATTTTTAATTGACAATTACGTTGTATTAAGAGGATTTATGGCTAGAAAAGGATTTATGATTGTTATTTGTTTTGTCGTCGTATCGTAGTAGCGTTTGCTATTTGTTGGCGTTTTTCGTTGTCGCTGTCGTTATTAGTATGTGACTGAGCGACTGTCAATAATGTGCTCTATAATTATTTTAATCAAAATTATTGACAATTTTTAACGTAATTTTTTCGATGAAATGTGAAAAAATCAAGAGCAACATGTCGTAAAATATTCGCATAAAGACATTAATAAATGTAAGGTGAACATTTTGTAAAAGGGAAAGAATTGTTGTTATTGTTAAAAAGTAATTTAATTGGTTTTAAAATATTTAGTACTTATTTAAACAGAATTCTTTAAAATCTTTAATAAAAAAAAAATTGTACAGTTTAGGGTCAAGTCTATAGTCTAGCATATATTTCAGTCTGTATTCTAGTATATTTTCTCTAATCTAGTCTCTAATCTTGTTTGTAGTCTAGTCTATAGTGTAGTCTATAGTCTAGTCTATAGTCTAGTCTATAGTCTAGTCTATAGTCTAGTCTAGTCTATAGTCTAGTCTATAGTCTAGTCTATAGTCTAGTCTATAGTCTAGTCTATAGTCTAGTCTATAGTCTAGTCTATAGTTTGGTCTATATTCTAGTCTATATAGTCTATAGTCTAGTCTATAGTCTAGTCTATAGTCTAGTCTATAGTCTAGTCTATAGTCTAGTCTATAGTCTAGTCTATAGTCTAGTCTATAGTCTAGTCTATAGTCTAGTCTATAGTCTAGTCTATAGTCTAGTCTATAGTCTAGTCTATAGTCTAGTCTATAGTCTAGTCTATAGTCTAGTCTATAGTCTAGTCTATAGTCTAGTTTATAGTCTAGTCTATAGTCTATCTAGTCTATAGTCTAGTCTATAGTCTAGTCTATAGTCTAGTCTATAGTCTAGTCTATAGTCTAGTCTATAGTCTAGTCTATAGTCTAGTCTAGTCTATAGTCTAGTCTATAGTCTAGTCTAGTCTATAGTCTAGTCTATAGTCTATTCTATAGTCTAGTTATAGTCTAGTCTATAGTCTAGTCTATAGTCTAGTCTATAGTCTAGTCTATAGTCTAGTCTATAGTCTAGTCTATAGTCTAGTCTATAGTCTAGACTAGTCTATAGTCTATAGTATAGTCTAGTCTATAGTCTAGTCTAGTCTAGTCTATAGTCTAGCTATAGTCTAGTCTAGTCTATAGTCTAGTCTATAGTCTAGTCTATAGTCTAGTCTATAGTCTAGTCTATAGTCTAGTCTATAGTCTAGTCTATAGTCTAGTCTATAGTCTAGTCTATAGTCTAGTCTATAGTCTAGTCTATAGTCTAGTCTATAGTAGTCTATAGTCTAGTCTATAGTCTAGTCTATAGTCTAGTCTCTAGTCTAGTCTATAGTCTAGTCTATAGTTTAGTCTATAATCTAGTCTATAGTCTAGTCTATAGTCTAGTCTATAGTCTAGTCTATAGTCTAGTCTATAGTCTAGTCTATAGTCTAGTCTATAGTCTAGTCTATAGTCTAGTCTATAGTCTAGTCTATAGTCTAGTCTATAGTCTAGTCTATAGTCTAGTCTATAGTCTAGTCTATAGTCTAGTCTATAGTCTAGTCTATAGTCTAGTCTATAGTCTAGTCTATAGTCTAGTCTATAGTCTAGTCTATAGTCTAGTCTATAGTCTAGTCTATAGTCTAGTCTATAGTCTAGTCTATAGTCTAGTCTATAGTCTAGTCTATAGTCTAGTCTATAGTCTAGTCTATAGTCTAGTCTATAGTCTAGTCTATAGTAGTCTATAGTCTAGTCTATAGTCTAGTCTATAGTTTAGTCTAGTCTAGTCTATAGTCTAGTCTATAGTCTAGTCTATAGTCTAGTCTATAGTCTAGTCTATAGTCTAGTCTATAGTTAGTCTATAGTCTAGTCTATAGTCTAGTCTATAGTCTAGTCTATAGTCTAGTCTATAGTCTAGTCTAATCTAGTCTATAGTCTAGTCTATAGTCTAGTCTATAGTCTAGTCTATAGTCTAGTCTATAGTGTAGTCTATAGTCTAGTCTATAGTCTAGTCTATAGTCTAGTCTATAGTCTAGTCTATAGTCTAGTCTGTAGTCTAGTCTATAGTCTAGTCTATAGTCTATCTATAGTCTAGTCTATAGTCTAGTCTATGTCTAGTCTATAGTCTAGTCTATAGTCTAGTCTATAGTCTAGTCTATAGTCTAGTCTATAGTCTAGTCTATATAGTCTAGTCTAGTCTATAGTCTAGTTATAGTCTAGTCTAGTCTATAGTCTAGTCTAGTCTAGTCTAGTCTAGTCTAGTCTAGTCTAGTCTATAGTCTAGTCTAGTCTAGTCTAGTCTAGTCTAGTCAGTTAGTCTAGTCTAGTCTAGTCTAGTATAGTCTAGTCTAGTCTAGTCTAGTCTAGTATAGTCTAGTCTAGTCTAGTCTAGTCTAGTCTAGTCTAGTCTAGTCTAGTCTCTATAGTCTAGTCTAGTCTAGTCTAGTCTAGTCTATAGTCTAGTCTAGTCTAGTCTAGTCTAGTCTATAGTCTAGTCTATAGTCTATAGTCTATAGTCTAGTCTATAGTCTAGTCTATAGTCTAGTCTATAGTCTAGTCTATAGTCTAGTCTATAGTCTAGTCTATATAGTCTAGTCTATAGTCTAGTCTATAGTCTAGTCTGTAGTCTAGTCTATAGTCTAGTCTATAGTCTAGTCTATAGTCTAGTCTATAGTCTAGTCTATAGTCTAGTCTATAGTCTAGTCTATAGTCTAGTCTATAGTCTAGTCTATAGTCTAGTCTATAGTCTAGTCTATAGTCTAGTCTATAGTCTAGTCTATAGTCTAGTCTATAGTCTAGTCTATAGTCTAGTCTATAGTCTAGTCTATAGTCTAGTCTATAGTCTAGTCTATAGTCTAGTCTATAGTCTAGTCTATAGTCTAGTCTATAGTCTAGTCTATAGTCTAGTCTATAGTCTAGTCTATAGTCTAGTCTATGTCTAGTCTATAGTCTAGTCTATAGTCTAGTCTATAGTCTAGTCTATTCTAGTCTATAGTCTAGTCTATAGTCTAGTCTATAGTCTAGCCTATAGTCTAGTCTATAGTCTAGTCTATAGTCTAGTCTATAGTCTAGCCTATAGTCTAGTCTATGTCTAGTCTATAGTCTAGTCTATAGTCTAGTCTATAGTCTAGTCTATAGTCTAGTCTATAGTCTAGTCTATAGTCTAGTCTATAGTCTAGTCTATAGTCTAGTCTATAGTCTAGTCTATAGTCTAGTCTATAGTCTAGTCTAGTCTAGTCTATAGTCTAGTCTATAGTCTAGTCTATAGTCTAGTCTATAGTCTAGTCTATAGTCTAGTCTATAGTCTAGTCTATAGTCTAGTCTATAGTCTAGTCTATAGTCTAGTCTATAGTCTAGTCTATAGTCTAGTCTATAGTCTAGTCTATAGTCTAGTCTATAGTCTAGTCTATAGTCTAGTCTATAGTCTAGTCTATAGTCTAGTCTATAGTCTAGTCTATAGTCTAGTCTATAGTCTAGTCTATAGTCTAGTCTATAGTCTAGTCTATAGTCTAGTCTATAGTCTAGTCTATAGTCTAGTTATAGTCTAGTCTATAGTCTAGTCTATAGTCTAGTCTATAGTCTAGTCTATAGTATAGTCTATAGTCTAGTCTATAGTCTAGTCTATAGTCTAGTCTATAGTCTAGTCTATAGTCTAGTCTATAGTCTAGTCTATAGTCTAGTCTATAGTCTAGTCTATAGTCTAGTTATAGTCTAGTCTAAGTCTAGTCTATAGTCTATCTAGTCTAGTCTATAGTCTAGTCTATAGTCTAGTCTATAGTCTAGTCTATAGTCTAGTCTATAGTCTAGTCTATAGTCTAGTCTATAGTCTAGTCTATAGTCTAGTCTAAGACTAGACTATAGACTAGACTATAGACTAGACTATAGACTAGACTATAGACTAGACTATAGACTAGACTATAGACTAGACTATAGACTAGACTAGACTAGGCTATAGACTAGACTATAGACTAGACTATAGACTAGACTATAGACTAGACTATAGACTAGACTATAGACTAGACTATAGACTAGACTATAGACTAGACTATAGACTAGACTATAGACTAGACTATAGACTAGACTATAGACTAGACTATAGACTAGACTATAGACTAGACTATAGACTAGACTATAGACTAGACTATAGACTAGACTATAGACTAGACTATAGACTAGACTATAGACTAGACTATAGACTAGACTATAGACTAGACTATAGACTAGACTATAGACTAGACTATAGACTAGACTATAGACTAGACTATAGACTAGACTATAGACTAGACTATAGACTAGACTATAGACTAGACTATAGACTAGACTATAGACTAGACTATAGACTAGACTATAGACTAGACTATAGGCTAGACTATAGACTAGACTATAGACTAGACTATAGACTAGACTATAGACTAGACTATAGACTAGACTATAGACTAGACTATAGACTAGACTATAGGCTAGACTATAGACTAGACTATAGGCTAGACTATAGACTAGACTATAGACTAGACTATAGGCTAGACTATAGACTAGACTATAGACTAGACTATAGACTAGACTATAGGCTAGACTATAGACTAGACTATAGACTAGACTATAGACTAGAATATAGACTAGACTATAGACTAGACTATAGACTAGACTATAGACTAGACAATAGACTAGACTATAGACTAGACTATAGACTAGACTATAGACTAGACTATAGACTAGACTATAGACTAGACTATAGACTAGACTAGACTAGACTATAGACTAGACTATAGACTAGACTATAGACTAGACTATAGACTAGACTATAGACTAGACTATAGACTAGACTATAGACTAGACTATAGACTAGACTATAGACTAGACTATAGACTAGACTATAGACTAGACTATAGACTAGACTATAGACTAGACTATAGACTAGACTATAGACTAGACTATAGACTAGACTATAGACTAGACTATAGACTAGACTACAGACTAGACTATAGACTAGACTATAGACTAGACTATATAGACTAGACTATAGACAAGACTATAGACTAGACTATAGACTAGACTATAGACTAGACTATAGACTAGACTATAGACTAGACTAGACTATAGACTACACTATAGACTAGACTAGACTAGACTAGACTAGACTATAGACTAGACTAGACTAGACTAGACTAGACTAGACTAGACTAGACTAGACTAGACTAGACTAGACTAGACTAGACTAGACTAGACTAGACTAGACTAGACTAGACTAGACTAGACTAGACTAGACTAGACTAGACTAGACTAGACTAGACTAGACTACTAGACTAGACTAGACTAGACTATAGACTAGACTAGACTAGACTAGACTAGACTAGACTAGACTAGACTATAGACTAGACTAGACTATAAACTAGACTATAGACTAGACTAGACTATAGACTAGACTATAGACTAGACTATAGACTAGACTATAGACTAGACTATAGACTAGACTATAGACTAGACAATAGACTAGACTATAGACTAGACTATAGATTAGACTATAGACTAGACTATAGACTAGACTACAGACTAGACTATAGACTAGACTATAGACTAGACTATAGACTAGACTATAGACTAGACTATAGACTACACTATAGACTAGACTATAGACTAGACTATAGACTAGACTATAGACTAGACTATAGACTAGATTATAGACTAGACTATAGACTAGACTATAGACTAGACTATAGACTAGACTATAGACTAGACTATAGACTAAACTATAGACTAGACTATAGACTAGACTATAGACTAGACTATAGACTAGACTATAGACTAGACTATAGACTAGACTATAGACTAAACTATAGACTAGACTATAGACTAGACTATAGACTAGGCTATAGACTAGACTATAGACTAGACTATAGACTAGACTATAGACTAGACTATAGACTAGACTATAGACTAGACTATAGACTAGACTATAGACTAGACTATAGACTAGACTATAGACTAGACTATAGACTAGACTATAGACTAGACTATAGACTAGACTATAGACTAGACTATAGACTAGACTATAGACTAGACTATAGACTAGACTATAGATAGACTATAGACTAGACTATAGACTAGACTATAGACTAGACTATAGACTAGACTATAGACTAGACTATAGACTAGACTATAGACTAGACTATAGACTAGACTATAGACTAGACTATAGACTAGACTATAGACTAGACTATAGACTAGATTATAGACTAAACTATAGACTAGACTATAGACTAGACTATAGACTAGACTATAGACTAGACTATAGACTAGACTATAGACTAGACTATAGACTAGACTATAGACTAGACTATAGACTAGACTATGACTAGACTATAGACTAGACTATAGACTAGACTATAGACTAGACTATAGACTAGACTATAGACTAGACTATGACTAGACTAGACTATAGACTAGACTATAGACTAGACTAGACTATAGCCTAGACTATAGACTAGACTAGACTAGACTATAGACTAGACTAGACTATAGACTATAGACTAGTCTAGACTATAGACTAGACTATAGACTAGACTATAGACTAGACTATAGACTAGACTATAGACTAGACTAGACTAGACTATAGACTAGACTATAGACTAGACTATAGAATAGACTATAGACTAGACTATAGACGACTAGACTATAGACTAGACTATAGACTAGACTAGACTATAGACTAGACTATAGACTAGACTATAGACTAGACTATAGACTAGATATGACTAGACTATAGACTAGACTATAGACTAGACTATAGACTAGACTATAACTAGACTATAGACTAGACTATAGACTAGACTATAGACTAGACTATAGACTAGACTATAGACTAGACTATAGACTAGACTATAGACTAGACTATAGACTAGACTATAGACTAGACTATAGACTAGACTATAGACTAGACTATAGACTAGACTATAGACTAGACTATAGACTAGACTATAGACTAGACTATAGACTAGACTATAGACTAGACTATAGACTAGAATATAGACCAAACTATAGACTAGACTATAGACTAGACTATAGACTAGACTATAGACTAGACTATAGACTAGACTATAGACTAGACTATAGACTAGACTATAGACTAGACTATAGACTAGACTATAGACTAGACTATAGACTAGACTATAGACTACACTATAGACTAGACTACAAACAAGATTAGAGACTAGATTAGAGAAAATATACTAGAATACAGACTGAAATATATGCTAGACTATAGACTTGACCCTAAACTGTACAATTTTTTTTTTATTAAAGATTTTAAAGAATTCTGTTTAAATAAGTACTAAATATTTTAAAACCAATTAAATTACTTTTTAACAATAACAACAATTCTTTCCCTTTTACAAAATGTTCACCTTACATTTATTAATGTCTTTATGCGAATATTTTACGACATGTTGCTCTTGATTTTTCACATTTCATCGAAAAAATTACGTTAAAAATTGTCAATAATTTGATTAAAATAATTATAGAGCACATTATTGACAGTCGCTCAGTCACATACTAATAACGACAGCGACAACGAAAAACGCAACAAATAGCAAACGCTACTACGATACGACGACAAAACAAATAACAATCATAAATCCTTTTCTAGCCATAAATCCTCTTAATACAACGTAATTGTCAATTAAAAATTGTATGAAGAAAAATTTTTATTTTACCTTAAGCAGAATAAACGCCATTCAGTCAGTTAGCAGGCCAATCTACCAAACGGACCAAACAACCATACCTCTATAAGAGCAAAGAAAATGAGCAACAGAACAAAAACCTTTTATAATATTACCACAATGATCATGTTTAAGATCGCCAAACAATTTTGTTGCAACGAAAAACAGAAAAGAACGTGTTCATAAATATTGACAATTTATAAAGCGTTCGACAGCAATTGACAGTTAATTGACAAGTGACAAAAATTATATGAAAAACAACTAAAAGACAACAAAAAAAATACGACTACAACAAATTGCGCACGTGATGCCAAAACAACTGTCATTATGACATTCTGTTGCGTTTGGGGCTGAGAGTGTTTTTTGTTATTGGTTTTCAATATTATTATTTGGTCGCCGCCGTCATTTCTTGTTGAGCGTAGTAAGTTGTACACTCCGAAAAATGTAGAGAGTTAAAATAGAGCAATATATCATTGATATCAGCAAATAAGGCCCATAGAATCTATTTAGCTATAATTGAACATATCTGTCTAGTCTATAGTCTAGTCTATAGTCTAGTCTATAGTCTAGTCTATAGTCTAGTCTATAGTCTAGTCTATAGTCTAGTCTATAGTCTAGTCTATAGTCTAGTCTATAGTCTAGTCTATAGTCTAGTCTATAGTCTAGTCTATAGTCTAGTCTATAGTCTAGTCTATAGTCTAGTCTATAGTCTAGTCTATAGTCTAGTCTATAGTCTAGTCTATAGTCTAGTCTATAGTCTAGTCTATAGTCTAGTCTATAGTCTAGTCTATAGTCTAGTCTATAGTCTAGTCTATAGTCTAGTCTATAGTCTAGTCTATAGTCTAGTCTATGGTCTAGTCTATAGTCTAGTCTATAGTCTAGTCTAGTCTAGTCTATAGTCTAGTCTATAGTCTAGTATAGTCTAGTCTATAGTCTAGTCTATAGTCTAGTCTATAGTCTAGTCTATAGTCTAGTCTATAGTCTAGTCTATAGTCTAGTCTATAGTCTAGTCTATAGTCTAGTCTATAGTCTAGTCTATAGTCTAGTCTATAGTCTAGTCTATAGTCTAGTCTATAGTCTAGTCTATAGTCTAGTCTATAGTCTAGTCTATAGTCTAGTCTATAGTCTAGTCTATAGTCTAGTCTATAGTCTAGTCTAGTCTAGTCTATAGTCTAGTCTATAGTCTAGTCTATAGTCTAGTCTATAGTCTAGTCTATAGTCTAGTCTATAGTCTAGTCTATAGTCTAGTCTATAGTCTAGTCTATAGTCTAGTCTATAGTCTAGTCTATAGTCTAGTCTATAGTCTAGTCTATAGTCTAGTCTATAGTCTAGTCTATAGTCTAGTCTATAGTCTAGTCTATAGTCTAGTCTATAGTCTAGTCTATAGTCTAGTCTATAGTCTAGTCTATAGTCTAGTCTATCTAGTCCTAGTCTATAGTCTAGTCTATAGTCTCGTCTATAGTCTAGTCCATAGTCTAGTCCTATAGTCTAGTCTATAGTCTAGTCTATAGTCTAGTCTATAGGTCCGATTCTATAGTCTAGTCTATAGTCTAGTCTATAGTCCTATGTCCTATAGCCTCTAGTCTATAGATCGAGTCTATAGTCGAGTCTATATGTCGAGTCTATAGTCGAGTCTATAGTCGAGTCTATAGTATCCGAGTCTATAGTCGAGTCTATAGCTAGTCTATTAGTCGAGTCTATAGTCAGTCTTGTCTATAGTCGAGCTATAGTCCGAGTCTATAGTCGAGTCCTATAGTTCGAGTCTATAGTCGGAGTCTATAGTCCGAGTCTATAGTCGAGTCTATAGTCGAGTCTATGTCGAGTCTATAGTCGAGTCTATATTCGGTCTATAAGTCGAGGTCTATAGTCGAGTCTATAGTCGAGTCTATAGTCGAGTCTATAGTCGAGTCTATAGTCGAGTCTATATAGTCGAGTCTATAGTCGAGTATATAGTCGAGTCTATAGTCGAAGGTCTATAGTCGAGTCTATAGTCGAGTCTATAGTCGAGTCTATAGTCGAGTCTATAGTCGAAGTCTATAGTCGAGTCTATAGTCGAGTCTATAGTCGAGTCTATAGTCGAGTCTATAGTCGAGTCTATAGTCGAGTCTATAGTCGAGTCTATAGTCGAGTCTATAGTCGAGTCTATAGTCGAGTCTATAGTCGAGTCTATAGTCGAGTCTATAGTCGAGTCTATAGTCGAGTCTATAGTCGAGTCTATAGTCGAGTCTAGTAGTCGAGTCTATAGTCGAGTCTATAGTCGAGTAATATAGTCGAATCTATAGTCGAGTCTATAGACGAGTCTATAGTAGTGTCTATAGTCGAGTCTATAGTAGTGTCTATAGTCGAGTCTATAGTCGAGTCTATAGTAGTGTCTATAGTCGAGTCTATAGTCGAGTCTATAGTCGAGTCTATAGTAGTGTCTATAGTCGAGTCTATAGTCAAGTCTATAGTCGAGTCTATAGTCGAGTGTATAGTCGAGTCTATTATCAAGTCTATAGTCGAGTTTATAGTCGAGTCTATAGTCGAGTCTATAGTCAAGTCTATAGTCGAGTCTATAGTCGAGTGTATAGTCGAGTCTATTGTCAAGTCTATAGTCGAGTTTATAGTCGAGTCTATAGTCTAGTTTATAGCTATAATATAGTCTATAGTCTATTCTATAGTCTATTCACAATATAACAAAATTTTTTCTTCGAGTGTATTCTTTCAGCATGTAGTGTTAAAAGAAAATCAACCATTCATTCAGTACAGATTGATCGGCATTTTTGGCCAAATTGTTTTCATCTTCTTGGTTGGTTTTTTGTTGCTTTCATTTATTTTTCGCCACAAATAAAAAAGGTAGCAAGTTCTCTTTAAACAAGTTTAAACTTGTTATTTTGTACTATATACTCGTACTTACTAAATACCAGCCAGAATGCCTCGCTAGTTCGACTCGACTTGGTGTGACTGTCTAACTAACTAACAGACTGTTTCAGCAGTCGTACGTTTAGTTTTTTTTGTTCTTTAAAATGTCTCACTGAATGACTATTTGGCTTTCGCAACGCAATCGTTGAAACACTCAATAATTGTGTGTGAAGTTAGTAAATTTAATCGATTGCTCCTTTGGGTATTTTATCATCACACTAACAATTTATATTAAAGTTGCAATCGATTATTAAGTACATACACACATACATATAACCACCGACCAACGAACCAACTTAATGGTGAGAATGAATATTTCTCTTAATTGGCTTAATTATTTGTGGTATCTGAAAATGTGAATTTAAAAATGTGTTTAATAGACATTTTGAAGGTGTTATTTGGATCAAACATTTCAACTTTTTTTTACATAGTATTTGAATTGTTTAGATTTTCTTTATTGGCAAAGAAATTGTTAGATATTAAATTTTAAATTAAATAAATCGTACGTTAATAGCTGGTGAAAAAGTACTGTGGATTGACATCAAGTAACTAACATATTTTTTAACGATGAGATCATGATGTCAAAGAAGCTTAAAGAGGCAAAAGTGTGAACCATAGCCTAGCGAAGAGTTTTGACTGTGACATAAACTATACTCTTAAACGACTAGTGTAAAGTCTAGACTACTGTCTAGTCCATAGTCTGAACTATACTCCAGTCCATAGTCTGAACTATAGTCGATAGTGTGGACTATAGTCTAATCTATAGTCTGGACTGTATTCTAGACTATAATCTGGACTATAGTCAAGACTGTAGTCTAGTCCATAGTCTGACCTACAGTCTGGCCTATAGTTTGGTCTATAGTCTGGATTGTAGTCTTGTCTATAGTCTTGTCTATAGTCTGGTCCATAGTCTGGATTATAGTCTTGTCTATAGGCTGGCCTATAGTCTGGACTATAGTCTGGAATATATATAGACTGTTCTATAGTCTGGATTATAGTCTAGTCTATATTCTGGACTGTAGTCTAGTCTTTAGTCTGGACTATAGCCTAGTCTATAGTATGGGGTATAGTCTAGTTTATAGTATGGAATATAGTCTAGTCTATAGTATGGACTATAGTCTGGACTATAGTATCGTCTATATTCTGGACTATAGTCTAGTCTATAGTCAGGACTATAGTCTACTCTATAGACAGAACTATAGTCTAATCTATAGTGAGGACTGCAGTCTAGTCTATGGTCAGTACTATAGTCTAGTCTATAGTCAGACTATAGACTAGACTATAGTCTGCACTATAGTCTAGTCTATAGTCTGGACTATAGTCTAGCCTATAGTCTGGACTATAGTCTAGTCTATAGTCTGAACTATAGTCTAGCCTATAGTCTGGACTATAGTCTAGCCTATAGTCTGGACTATAGTCTAGCCTATAGTCAGGACTATAGTCTAGCCTATAGTCTAGTCTAGTCTATAGTCTGGACTATAGGCTAGTCTATAGTCTGGACTATAGTCTAGTCTATAGTCTGGACTAGTCTATATGCTGAACTATAGTCCTTTTTAATTCCGGCCAGTAGTGTAGTCTATAGTCTGGGCAATAGTCTGTTCTATAGTCAGGCCAATAGTCTTTTCTATAGTCTAGCCTATAATCTGTACTATAGTCTAGCCTGTGGTCAGGACTATAGTATATCTAGTCGGGACTATAGTTCAGTCCATAGTCTGGACTATAATTTAGTCTAGATTATTGTCTAGTCTATAGTCTGGATTAAAGTCTAGTCTATAGTCTGGAGTATAGGCTAGTCTATAGTCTGGACTATAGTCTAGTCTATAGTCTGGACTAGTCTATATGCTGAACTATAGTCCTATCTATAGTCCGGCCAGTAGTGTAGTCTATAGTCTGGGCAATAGTCTGGGCAATAGTCTTTTCTATAGTCTAGCCTATAATCTGGACTATAGTCTAGCCTGTGGTCTGGACTATAGTCTAGCCTGTGGTCTGGACTATAGTCTAGCCTGTGGTCTGGACTATAGTATATCTAGTCAGGACTATGGTTTAGTCCATAGTCTGGACTATAATTTAGTCTATAGTCTTGACTATAGTCTAAAGTCTGGACTTTAGTCTAGTCTATAATCTGGACTATTACCAATTCAATATTCTGAACTAGTCTTTTAACAATAAACATATATGTAGTTTCGCTGCCTTTTAAAATATGGCAAATCCTATCGAGGCCTAAACTCAAGCTGTTTTCAAACAGAATCTTTTAAATAAACCGAAAAAAAGCGAAATATTCTTTTCAAACTTATTAAGATGTAATCCATTAAATAAACAACTCAAAATACACAACTGAATAAAAAAAAAAACTATTATTACACAAATTGCTCATTTTCATTTACTTTTTTTAACATCAAACAAAGCCGTCATCATAATTTTGTGACTTGTCCCCAGCGACACAGAATACCAAGCAACAACAACAACCCATAATTGTCATAAATCTCTACATTTATTTCATCGAGGATTCTAGTGTTCCACAACTATGTGTTCTACTAGTTGAAACATACTGAAATGTTTCGTTTCATAGTAATAACTTAAATATAATTATCCATTCATGCAGTTAGTTCATCAAAAATGTAAACCTTAAACGAGATTTTCTTTCATTGTTTGCCTAAAAAGAATGTTAACAAAGTAAAGATTTCTTAAGAGGCACATAGAACACAAAAGTTTAGCTTCCTCGCCTGAAATCGACCGTTGGGGCAACAGGTGAACAATTAACTAAACAATAGAGTTTGTAATTTATTGTTGCATAAAAGCGCAATTTTAGAGGAACTTAGCAAATAAATAAACAACAAAAAAATTATTAACAAAAAACTATTACAATAACACACAAACCAAAGCGTTGGTGATGAAATTATAAATAATTGTCCCCAGCACTAGATAAATTGTTGGTTAAATGACTGACGGACTGCTGGCTGGTTGGATGGTTTGTTTGTTTGCAATTTAAACTGCCTGCTTAGTAGCCAACATGAATGGATGGATGCTGTTTTTTTTTTTGTGTGTTACCACACCAAGGAGACGTAATGTGCGAGTTTTTTTTACACAAAGGCCACACACTTGGACTACAATGCAAAAATTGCTTTACAGAGAATAATTAACAGTAATAGCAGCAAAAAGTCAATGCTAACAGAAGGGATGGTTACCCTAAGACCAATGTCGAGTGTAATAAGTCCAGTATATAGTCCTCGCCTATAGTCTAGTCTATAGGCTAGTCTATAGTCTAGTCTATAGTCTAGTCTATAGTCTAGTCTATAGTCCTAGTTCTATAGTCTAGCTATAGTCCTAGTCTATAGTCTAGTCTATAGTCTAGTCTATAGTCCTAGTCTATAGTCTAGTTCTATAGTCTAGTCTATAGTCTAGTCTATAGTCTAGTCTATAGTCTAGTCCTATAGTCCTAGTCTATAGTCTAGTCTATAGTCTAGTCTATAGTCTAGTCTATAGTCTAGTCTATAGTCTAGTCTATAGTCTAGTCTATAGTCTAGTCTATAGTCTAGTCTATAGTCTAGTCTATAGTCTAGTCTATAGTCTAGTCTATAGTCTAGTCTATAGTCTAGTCTATAGTCTAGGTCTATAGTCTAGTCTATAGTCTAGTCTATAGTCTAGTCTATAGTCTAGTCTATAGTCTAGTCTATAGTCTAGTCTATAGTCTAGTCTATAGTCTAGTCTATAGTCTAGTCTATAGTCTAGTCTATAGTCTAGTCTATAGTCTAGTCTATAGTCTAGTCTATAGTCTAGTCTATAGTCTAGTCTATAGTCTAGTCTATAGTCTAGTCTATAGTCTAGTCTATAGTCTAGTCTATAGTCTAGTCTATAGTCTAGTCTATAGTCTAGTCTATAGTCTAGTCTATAGTCTAGTCTATAGTCTAGTCTATAGTCTAGTCTATGAGTCTATAGTCTAGTCTATAGTCTAGTCTATAGTCTAGTCTATAGTCTAGTCTATAGTCTAGTCTATAGTCTAGTCTATAGTCTAGTCTATAGTCTAGTCTATAGTCTAGTCTATAGTCTAGTCTATAGTCTAGTCTATAGTCTAGTCTATAGTCTAGTCTATAGTCTAGTCTATAGTCTAGTCTATAGTCTAGTCTATAGTCTAGTCTATAGTCTAGTCTATAGTCTAGTCTATAGTCTAGTCTATAGTCTAGTCTATAGTCTAGTCTATAGTCTAGTCTATAGTCTAGTCTATAGTCTAGTCTATAGTCTAGTCTATAGTCTAGTCTATAGTCTAGTCTATAGTCTAGTCTATAGTCTAGTCTATAGTCTAGTCTATAGTCTAGTCTATAGTCTAGTCTATAGTCTAGTCTATAGTCTAGTCTATAGTCTAGTCTATAGTCTAGTCTATAGTCTAGTCATAGTCTAGTCTATAGTCTAGTCTATAGTCTAGTCTATAGTCTAGTCTATAGTCTAGTCTATAGTCTAGTCTATAGTCTAGTCTATAGTCTAGTCTATAGTCTAGTCTATAGTCTAGTCTATAGTCTAGTCTATAGTCTAGTCTATAGTCTAGTCTTTAGTCTAGTCTATAGTCTAGTCTATAGTCTAGTCTTTAGTCTAGTCTATAGTCTAGTCTATAGTCTAGTCTATAGTCTAGTCTATAGTCTAGTCTATAGTCTAGTCTATAGTCTAGTCTATAGTCTAGTCTATTTTCTAGTCCATAGTCTAGTCTATAGTCTAGTATATAGTCTAGTCTATAGTCTGGCCTATAGTCTAGTATATAGTCTGGTCTATAGTCAAGTTTATAGTCTCTAGTGTATAGTGAAGCATCATCTCTTCCCCCACGAACACTTTCCCAGTTACACTGAACATTTTTATAATTTCCTATGAACTTCCATAGAAAATGTAGCAAAACTATTTACTGTTTTTTGTTTCAAATCACTCACATAAACATGGTAAGTAATAGATGTACAGCAGCAAACAGATGCTGACAACAATTATGTATTTTAAGGTAATGTTAAAACATTTTTATGTCAATCATAACTTAAGATAAAAAAAGCAACTAAAATCATGGCAGTCAAACTACTCTAGCAGGCACCCCATTCATAAACGAGACACACAAGAAATTCATAAAAAAAAAATTAAAATTTTTTGTTGAAACATAAGTTTTGTTATCGTTTTTTGTGGTAATTATAAAAATATTTTTCATAATTGTTTACAAATAATTCGTTTAGAGTAACAATAATTACATAAAATGTTTATGACCATAAAAAGATCCAAAAGATTTTTTTTAAGAGTTTAATTTTATTTTTTGATAAAAAAATATTCCAAATTGAAAAAAACCTCCATTGTCAAGCATTGAAAACTAAAAATTTCATTTAGAAACTTTAGCTGAGAAGGCGGAGTTTAAACTAACACTCTTTTTAAGGCGGAGTTTAAACATGTTAGTTGTTTTATCACTAAGACCAGCAGAGAGTAGAGTTATACTCTTACTCTCTCTCTCTCTCTTTGTATTTAATCTACCTGTTTTGTTTTGGTGTAGTTAGGCACCTTTACATATTTATGCAAATCATGTTTATTTTTAAAAAGTTTAAAAAGAAACCCATAAAAAGATGGAGATTTATAAACTGGTTTTTTCGTTAACGGTTGGAATTACATTAGTCAGGGAGAGAAATTTTTATTTTTAAACTGTGTATTTGTCTTAAGAAGAAAATGAAGTTTGTTAAGCTACAGGTAAGTGGATTATTTAAAATGTATGCAAAAAAGAAACATGTTTTCAATCGCTTAAGGCCAATGAATGCCAAAGACTGTCGGTGGTAATGGTGGTATTGCCAATTTGTTATTTATGATCTTCATTGGAAGATGAGATCACTAAAAGCAATGGCGGTTGTAGGATTATCAAAATAAAATATGGTTGTTGACAATTCAATTGATGTTTAAAGGACTACATAGTTTCTATGAAGAAGAACAGGCCACCCGAAACTGACTTTATTATCTTCTTTAAGGAGTTAAAGCCACCCCTTCTAATTAAGACCGCTTTTAATGATTCATGCTAGAGTTGACGCCTAAACTATTCGATCTCAATAACCGATTTATGTCAAAAACAGTTTTTTGCAGTGTTAAAACGGGGGACCGATCTATCTCTCTTTGGAATTATGTATACAAATTGTAATACGTCAATAATTTGTCCTGCTTCAAAACCCCCTCCCTGGTACATGTTACCTTGCTGAACTTCTGATTAAGTCTGATTGAAATTCGGTGAAAAAGAGGTGCTACCAATACTTCTAGTATGCCGGGACCATAAATTGGTGGTGTCAAATGTATCCTCGGCCATTCTACGGAATTATCTGACCAGAGGCCGAACCACAGAGACATCTGATTTGGTACCACGAGAACTGTACTTTGTCTTATTCCGGTTATGTCTAGCTTCACAACGTCTAACTTTCATATAAAAGTACAAATTTTGAGTTTAGGCAGATGATGGTCGATCTTCTGGACCAATTCATTTCCATTTAGTATTGAGTACAAACATTTTAATTGGACATTCCTTTGTTCTGTTTCAGACCACCCGAGGCATGTTATCTCGATGAACTTTCCCTATTTTTCTGCGATTACAATCCAGGAGATTAGAGGTACCACCAGTCCCTGTAGTCTACCGGGTCTATAAACTGGAGGTGTCAAATATATTCTCCTCCTTTCCTTCGAATGATTGGGGTCGAACCAGAGAGACCTATAATCTATTACCACGGAAACGGTACCTTGTCTTATTCCGGTTATTGAAACGGTTCTTTAGGGATGCACGTGGTAGCTGTGGTTTAAAACCAAACTCGCGGGAAGAGAATGTTAGTTAAGATACTAATATTCAATGAAAACTACTCGACATATGTAGTTTTCATTGAAAGACAACAGATATCCCGTAGAGGAATTACTGTGGGGCTAAGCGTTCGCAATGAACAAGTGTATATGATACGGGATGGATAAGGGGTATGTGGGCATCACCCCATCCGTATATCTAGAGTAAACGTGTCGGATGTATTTCTCAATGAATGTGTCGGAAAAATGGGAAATGAGTTAAATGGTGATTATGGAATTTTCCTTCTTTGTCAGGGTATGTTTACTCCGCTCATGCCAAACTTACCACAGTATATTCTTTGTAAGTAATAACATGTCTTTGGCATATTTGATGGATTCGTATTTCGGTCTACCGATTATGTCTCTAAGTGCTGTGGTTGTAATTGGAAGTGGTGGTTTTCATCACGGAAGTTACGAAACGGGGCAGCAATGGTCAGATATTAGAAAGCTCGAGTACTTGAGCAAAGTGCAGGGGCGGTGGTGAGTCGTCCAAAAGCTCACCCTGTGATTGTAAAAGTGCCACCGTGAAATTAGGCCATCATGGCTGCTGTTCACCTAAAGCACTTCGACTTATGCCCAGCTTCAGAACTGTTAATCTCACGGCAATGCCTTCCATGTCTCACTAGCAAATACAAGTATTGTATTTGCTAGCCGGTGCAAAAGATTTCTCTTCCTTTTTTGGGAGATGATGGTCGCCGGTAAACTTGTTTGCCATTGCGGAAGTCATTGAGCAAACGAAGGACCAAGCGGTTCTTTCAGGAGCTCTTGCATTGATGTGGCTTTCTTGGGATATTAATAGGCCAACATCATGGATCTTGGCTATGGTTTTAAGGTGTTGGATTGAGTCTCTGGCAATCCCTTTACAACTAAAGAAGTTTTATTTCTTGTACAGCATCCAAATATAATACTTCTAGGCGGAAGTAAGCAAGGCATATTTTACTTCTACAATGTTTCCAGTGGATGAAAGCTGATGGCTTTCTTGGGGCATAAATGTGATAACACCATTCGATCTTGGCTAGTGTTATAGTTGTCAGAAGTCTAAAATTCAATTGATTCTGGATATCTAGTTCTCATAAACATAGAAGTACCAAGCTGTATAATGTGAATTGGCCAGTTTTGAAGGGTGTAGGAATGTGTGTACAATCCATATTCCGATGCGCATTGTCTTTTTCATTCTGAGGTTTGTCATCATTCGAATCTGTTCAGGATATGTGACTAATTGACATGGAGCATCCGATCCCATTGTAGGGCTGGCTTACATGGGACCTTGGAAGGATTACTTCAAAGTTTCATTAAAGGGACTGTAAATAGCAATAATAGAGCAATCAATTTTTAAATAGCACACTATTCTATTCGGCATGTATGCAAAAAGAAGTAGAAGGTATATCGTCACTATACGTTTTCCGGAATAAAGGAAAGAGGATAAAAGAATAAGTTGCTTCATTAGTTTTACAAAAGTTGTCAGAAAAATTAAGAGATGTAAACAGTTTTCTGCCATTGTCCGAACCGGAAAGAATCGGAAAAAGATAAGCCAATTAACTGACACTGCACAGATCTGTATTACCCATAGTTCGACAGATGTTGGCTACTTTTTTAAAGATCTAGCGTATATCTATATCAGTGATGCCAGGAGATTTTTTTCAGAAATCCCTACGCTTATGAGAAAAAAATCCCTTTTTTCCCTACACCCACTTTTTATTTTCCCTACATTTTTCCCTACACTACTTTTTTCCATTTTTTTCAAAGTTTATCTTAAAAAAATACAAAAATAACATCAAAAACTAAAATATTAGCTCCGTTTTATAATATACATATATGTATGTATTTTTTTTAATTTTTTCTTTCAATTTTACATCATACAAACTTCCAACCCTGACTCTTCAGTTAAGATTAAAAAACAAGTTAGAGTGCTATATTCGGCTATGCCGAATCTTAAATACCCTCCACCAGCAAGCTACTTTTTATTGAAACCCATTTAACTATCTAATTTTTAGATAACTTGGCAAAATTTTTGTTTCCTTATTGAGGGTACTAACATTTATGCATATGTCAAACTAATTTTAATTAGGTCGAGAAAAATGTATATTAATAGGCCAGTTTGAAAACATTTTAATATAATGATTAACTGTACACAGAACATACTCATTTTGAATTTTATCCGGATATAATCATTTAATTACGAATTAAGTGGTATTAAGTGATTTTCAGAAGTATACCTTATATGGGAGCTAAGACAACCTATGGACCGATCCGGAAGAAAAAATCCGTAGAATGATTTATATATACAAAATACACATTTATGTCGAATTTTATCCCGATAACTTTGATTGTTAATGTGCATTTGAGTAATTTTCGGAAATGGTCCTTATATGGGAGTTGTGACCAATTATCAACCGATAAGGAAAAAAATTCGTATAATGATTTATATGCCAAAAAAATTCAAGTCGAATTTTACTACAATAGATTTATTAATTAATGAAATATGTGCGTTTAGGTGATTTTCGGAAGTAAACTTTATATGTATAGGAGCTACGACCTTACACAAAACATATTTGTGTCGAATTTTATCAAGATATCTTTATTTGTTAATGAAATATGTGCGTTTAAGTGATTTTTTGAAGCAGCTATTACCATATATGGAACAATCCGGAAAAAAATTGGTAGAATGATTTATATGCTCACAAAACATATTCAAGTCGTACTTTATCCAAATAGCTTTATTATTCAAAGAAATATGTGCGTTTAAGTGATTTTCGTAAGTGGACCCTCTATGGGAGCCTATCCGGAAAAAATTTCGTAGAGTGATTCATATAAAGACAAAATATATTTGTGTCGAATTTTATCAAGATAACTTTATTTGACAATGAAATATGTATTTTTAAGTGATTTTCGGAAATGGGGTTATATGAGAGCTATGACCAATAATGGACCGATCCGTAAAAAATATGGTGAAATGATTTGAATGTACACAAAACGTTTTTTTGTCGAACTTTGTCCCAATAGCTTTAGAATTCAATAAAATATATGTGTTTAAGTGATTTTCGGAAGTGGACCTTATATGGGAGCTATGACCAATTATGGGCCTATCCGGAAAAATTTAGTGGAATAATTCATATTTATACGATATATATTTATGTCGAATTTTATCACGATAGCTTTATTTGACAATGAAATATGTATTTTTAAGTGATTTTCGGAAATGGGGTTATATGGGAGCTATGACCAATAATGGACCGATCCGTAACAAATTTAGTAAAATGATTTGTATGTATACATAACATATGTGTGTCGAATTTTATCCCGATATATTTATAATTAAATGAAATATATGCGTTTAAGTGATTTTCGGAAGTGGACTTTATATGGGAGCTATGACCAATTATGGACCTATCCGGAAAAAATTTCGTAGAGTGATTTATATTTAGACTAAACATATTTGTGTCGAATTTCATCAAGATAGCTTTATATGACAATGAAATATGAGCTTTTAAATGATTTTCGGAAGTGGGCCTTATATGGGAGCTATGACCAATAATGGACCGATCCGTAAAAAATTTCGTAGAATGATTTGTATGTACACAAAACATGTTTAACTCGAATTTTATCACAATAGCTTTATTCATCAATGAAATATGTGAGTTTAGGTGATTTTCGGAAGTGGACCTTGTATGGGAGCTATGGCCAATTGTAGACCGACTGAGATCTGCGTTGACAGTATGATTTCTGTTCATATTATATTTGCATGTGCAAAATTTTGTGCTGATACCGATATATTTGAGGGAGTTATTAGCGATAAACTAATTTCCGGGAATATATACCTTTGTATGGGGGCTATGGGAAATATTGGATCGATTGTAAAGATTTTCAACATAATTGATCACTGCCATAAAAAAATAATGTGTGACAAAATTCATCGAAATATCTTTGGTAGTTTCTGAGAAAACTTCAAAAGAATGATGAAAAAAACGTAATTTTTTTCGAGGTAGTCTAAAATTTTTACTCATAGCTTTTTACGTTGTGAATCGATTTTGCTGATTTTCAATACCAAACTGCTTAGGATAACAATAAATATTTTGGGTGAATTTGGTTGATTTCCTTTGCTTAGTTTTAACGTGAGCGTGTTTTACACAGACAGACAGACAGACAGACAGACGGACAGACGGACATAGCTAAATCGACTCAGAATTTCATAAGGACCCAGAATATATATACTTTGTTGGGTCTTAGATGAATATTTCTTGGTGTTACACACGGAACGACAAACTTATATATACCCTCTATCACCACTGATGGTGGTGGAGGGTATAAAAACAATTGAAAGATTTATGGCAGTATATCGAATCGTGATAAAAATTTATTTTATGTGCCTCCAACAAAAAAATTTTCATAAAATAATTATTTTAAATAAGGTTTACTTTTGCGTTTACTTTTTGCGGTTTACTTTTATAAATTTTCAGAACATTAAATTCATTTTTTCAATCCTGAGTTACTGCATTAAGCCCCCGACTACTCTATCTATAAGGAGTCAGAATATATCGCCCTACAGGATTGGCATAATCCAAAAAGTCGTTTCAAGAAAAATGGATATGAATATTTAATGACATTTAACTATTTTTTTAATAACTTTTAAACAAATCAAGGGGTTTTAAAAATCCAGATTCAGATAGTTGAGGTTAATATGTTTCTCATCTAAATTGAAATTAAATTTTTAGTTGTCTAATATTCACAAAAACGTGGGTTTTAGTTTTTACGTTTACAAAAAATCGATTTCACATCGAAAATAATAGACATATTTGAAATTTCATAAATCTATATGAAAGATTTTAGTATGCCGCATGTTTTGAAGACCTTAGTTCAAGAAAGCCGAATTTTGGATTATGCCAGTCTTGTAGCGATATGTAGGTACATATATTGTAGAAATTACAAGCGGAATTTTTACTAACGATACACTTAAAACTGATTTCATTTTTAATTTAAAAGTTTAATACATGAAAGAGTATATTTTTAGTTATTAAAAACTATGAAATTGAAAAATCCCTACAATTTGACAATAGTAAGAAATCTTTCCCTTTTTCCCTACACGTGAAATTTTTGAAAAAAATCCCTACAAAAAGGGAAAAATCCCTACACTTGGCATCACTGATCTATATTAAAGATGGTTCTCATCTACTGTTGGTTCTTCTCTACTGTATTTTGCAGGCGTATTTACATCAGACCCACTTTATATAGTTATCTATGAAAGGAATTATTGGCCAATATTTCAAATAGTATTCCTGACGAATGTAATATCTGGAATAACATCGATTCCAAGATATTTGAATTTATTACCCATAGTTCGAGAGAGGTTCGTTACTTTTTGGACGATCTAGCGTATATTTATATTAATGATGATGGTTCTCCTCTACAGTTGACCCACTTTATATAGAGATCTATGAAAGGAATTGTAGTACAATTTTTCAAAGTGTGTTCTTAACGGATGTAATATTTAGAATAAGATCGTTTCCAAGATATTTAAATCTAATTCATACGAAAGTCTAGCAATTGCAATTGCAGAATTCCAGCCTTCCACAGTCCTCCGCTCATGCGGAATGGGGGATGTCATTGTGTTGTTGTTGTAGCAGCATCGATTTAGCTGAGTCGAAAGTCCTTGGTCGTTGTTCATTGAACTCCAAGTCGTTCCGGTGCGAAGAAACGATTGTTGTGGAGACGAATGACATTATGTTGCTCCCCTTAGTTGGGCGAATACATATTCGAATCCATTATATAATAGCTCTGAAAAAAATTGGTCAGAATAACAAAGAGAAGAAAGCAATTCATTGCTTTCAAAGATTCAGGATTATATATTTTCGTCAAAGAACTATTCATTCCCACTGACTGACGCCTAATCGAAGGTGTTGTTATTATGACCATTTTATAATAACCGGAAGTGGGACATGCTTTTTCGGTTTCTCTTTTTTGGACGATCTACTGATTATTAGGATAGTTGGTTTGCTTACTAGATGATTAGAAAGGGAAAGAGTTCTTTGACACAGTTCGCTTGGATAGGAATTTGTCCATTACATTAGGTTTCCCAGATATCGTGTGAAAAAACACGCTTTTAACCATATTTAAGATGCTAAAAAGACCAGTTCTATCGACTTCGAAATATCTTCGGATTTAGATTTGCTCAATCCTTTAGAACTTCATATATATACATCTTTAAACATTAAAACAATAATTCTTTAAGATTTAAAGCAAAATGCAACTTTAAAGCCACTCTTTATTAAAGATACTTAGTTCTAGTCTAGAAATCATTTATAGTCCATACAATATATTTTCATTATTGTCCCCTCGAAAGCTTACAATAATTCACATGAAGTCACATCACTTTTTACCCCTTTTCCCCAACGTCATGGTGTTATGTGAAGCCACATAATGATTTTTATGTGTATTAAATTCCAAATATTCTTCCTCCAATTTTTGCCTAGTCTCCTCCAGTTTACGTTTCTCTTCAGCATGTTCTTTCTTTAGTTTATCGAAACGTAAATGTAATTCTCTTTCGCTCTCTTTCAATTCAGCTTCTTTCTCCTTAACGCGCTGCACAAACATTTGACGTACTTCTTCTTCTTTAGCTAATAGTTCACTAAGATGATTGGAACGTTTAACCTCAAAGGTTTGTTGGAAAGAAACTGGTTTATTATCGTCGTCCACATCACAAAAGCCCATTTCCTGCAAACGTTTTTGTCTGTACAGTTCATAGTGTTTGGTATGGGTTTGTTCACGTAGATCTTCCATATTGGTGCGTATTAACATCTCCCTTAGCTTGACAAAGTCACAGTGAGTTTCATTTTCCACTTGCACCGTTCCCCAGGGATATTGACGGGCTCTTACTTGTTTATTACCGATTCTAACAAACTCTGTACTGCCCACCACTGCAAAAGGTGTATGAGCATTCATGGCATTATTGGTATCGGCCACGGTCTCATCATCTGTAGGAAACTGATAGATTTGTACACCATTACGTTTCAGTTCATCCATTATGTTCTCTTTAAATCTTTGCAATTCGGCTTTGGATATAGTATCGGCCTTAGCTATAATGGGTATTATATTGACCTTACTATCCAATTGTTTCATACAAACCAAATCCAAAGATTTGAGGCCATGCCCTGTGGGACAAATGAAATAGAGACAAGCATGTATACGACTGTCATGGAAATCCACTAAGGAACGTTTTATCTTCAATTCCTCTTGTAAATACGATTCAAACTGCACATCTATATAGTCCACCACCGATTTAAAGGAATCATGTTTATTGATTTGATCACCATAGCCCACGGTATCGCAAATGGTTAGCTTTAGACCAACATTACTTTCCTGCAACTCATAGGTATGAGCCTTTAGCTTCACATTGGGCAAGGTATGAGGACTGGCTGTGGATTCGAAGCTAGTATTGAAGAGAGTGTCCATTAAAGTAGATTTACCCAAACCGGTTTCGCCCACACACATGACATTGAAGACAAAGCCGTTAAGCACACTTTTGTTGACCAATTGATCGGGTAGACTATCGAAACCAACATGACCAGCTTGTTTGAGACAACGTACAGTAGTTTCTTTCATTAGAGGTTGAACAGCAACTTCCACAGGCATTTTTGTTAGAAAATTATTTAAGAATTACAAAACTGAGAGATGCTATTGACTTGAGTATTCGTTAGCGAATGTTGTGGACTTTAACCTTGCTTGATTATTTATACCCTTTATGCCAGGAGTAGGTAGACAATCTGGCATATTCGCGTTTCTTGTTAATCTTTTTGTAAATAACAATTGTTTCTAAGAATTAAAATTTCCACAAAATAAGTATGGAAATTTGTTTTAACGCCGCGTTTAAACATTTTATTGCCTTTTTCTGCGGATTAACGTGAAACAGGTAACAATTTGTTGTTTTTCATAAGAGTTTTTCCAATTAGTGTGAGCAGCTGCTAAAAGTTTCCAAATAAATAATACAAATATTTCCCTCCAAAATTCTATTTTTGAGTGATAACATAAAGATCTATTTTCTGGCTAAACTAGAGAAGCACAGCCAAAAAGATGAAAATCTGTGATCACTTTTATTTCCTCCCAAAATTCGTTTTTTGAGTGAAAACCTAAAAGTCCATTTTCTGGCTAAACTAGAAGAGCTACAGCCAAGAGCATGAAAATCTGTGATCACTTTCATTTCCTACTAGAAGGATATTTTGAGTGAAAACCTAAAAGTCCATTTCCTGGCTAAACTAGAGGCGTCTGGGCCAAACGAATGAAAAGAACAACAATTCGTGCAGCAAATTTTAGAATAATTTTTATTTAACTGTTGCGAAAAAAAATAATGAAACACAAAAAATATTGATACAAAAGAACAATAAATTTAGAAAAAGAAAAATAATTACACAAAAATTATATAAAAAAAAATAAAGAACAACGCTTAAAGGCGTTTTTTACAAACATTTAAGAACGATAGTTCATGAAAGAAGAACTGGAAAAGAAGAAGAGAAATGAATGATTATTCATTGATTTCGTTGAATATTTACATTCTTAAGCTTACCCTCCAAAAGCGGGTTTCTGTTGCTGAGCCTGTGTAGAATGAGCCAAATTTCCAAAAGACAAACCCGAGTCTTGAGAGCCTAATGTTTCGAAAATGTTTCCCTTGGGCGCTGCAGAAGCTTGAGCACCTGCACCGAAACCGGTGGCTGTTGGAGATGTTGCTGCAAATGAGCCGAAACCTTTGGGACTGCCAAATGTTGGAGCTCCTCCGAATGTCGGTTGGGCACCAAAAGCTGGTTGAGGACTACCAAATGAAGCTGGACCACCGAAAACTGGTTTTGCAAAGGCACCTTGCTGTTGAGGCGAACCGAATCCTGTGGCTGCTGGAGCACCAAAACCACCTGCCGAGGGTGAACCAAAAGCGGGAGCCGAAGATGGCTGCGAAAAGGAGCCAAAACCTGGTGATGCTCCAAAAGCTGGTGCCGTTGCTGCAGCGGCTTGTCCAAATATAGAACCTCCCGATGCTGAGGTATTAGCTGCAGCAGATCCTCCAAATATGGAACCTCCTGATGCGCCAAAACCTCCCGAGGTGGGCGATTGAGCAGCAGCACCTCCAAAAATACCTCCAGCTGATTGTGGTGCTGCTGTTGCTCCAAAAGTACTTTTGCCAAATAATGAACCGCCACTAGAGGCCGATTGTTGTGTGGGTGAACCAAAGATACTACCACCTTCGGCAGGTTTAGTTGCTGCCGCTGCTGCTCCAAATATAGAACCGGCTGTATTTGCTGATGCTGTAGAGCTAAAAGGACTGGCGGCAGCTGTATTGCCGCCACCACCAAATATGGAACCTGCTGTTGAACCACCAAATCCTGTTGAAGAACCACCACCAAAGATACTGCCGCCTGTGGCTGCGGGAGGCTTAGTTGCTGCAGCTGCTGCTGCAAATAAACCAGTGCCAGCTGGTTGGGCGGCGGTATTAGCGGCACCAAAAACGGATTGGTCCGGTTTAGGTATGCCTCCAAAGACACTGCCACCTGCCGGTGGTGTAGCAGCTGCAGCGGCTCCAAATATGGAGCCTGAGCCAGGAGTAGCGGCAGTTGTTGTGGCCGGGGCTGTGGAACCAAACAACGAAGGTGCTGAAGATGCTGCTGCTGCACCGCCTCCAAATATCGAAGTTGTGGTACTTGTAGTGGCAGCTGTGCTAGTTTGTCCAAACACCGAAGATCCTCCGCCAAATATATTACCAGCTGCTGGAGCCGAAGTGGTCGTAGCAGTGGCTGCGGTCGTGGAGACAGCAGTTGAAGACGACAGGGAAAGCGAGCCAAACAATGAACCAGCAGTGGAAGCTGCTGCCGGAGCCGCCGCTGCGGCAAATGTAAATGAAGATGTTGTGGCAGCGTTAGAAGGAGCAGCTGCTGTGCTAGATACCGCTGTTGATGTTGTAGTCAAAGTTGTGGTGGTTGTAGTGCCGGTAGCTGCCGCTGTTGTTTCTGCAGTGGCTGGTTTTCCAAAAAGATTCGCTGTTGTTGCCGGCGTAGCGCTGGCAGCTGAGACAAATGAAAATCCTGTACTGGGAGTTGTTCCAGTTGTACTGGTTGAGCCCAAAAACGATTTCGCACCATCTCCAGCTCCACTGGCCGAAACAAAGGAAAACGCTCCACTTGATGCTGTCGATGTAGCAGCGGCAAATCCAGAGAATATATTAGCTGGTTTGCCAGAATCTCCTGCAGCTTCTTTAGCCGTGGGTTTGCAAATGTTAAGCGAACCAAAGAGGGAATCCGTAGGATCAGCTGTTGCTGAGGGAGTTGGTGTACTACTTGAAGTTGGTGTTGCCGTAGCAGCAGGTTTAGGTTCTGGTAAGCCCGTTGAGGTTATGGTAACGTTAGGTGCTGCAGTGGATTTGGTAGAAGTAACCGTAGTGTTGCCAGCTGCTGGGCTAATGAAGCTAAAACTTGAAATTTGTGGAATTATTATCATTTAATGTGCGTTGAAGATATTTACACTTGGATGGATGATGATGGATTACTTATGGTGCTTTGTTGTGAAATGAAATTGTTATGTTCCTAGTTCATTAGCTAAAAATGTCCTTTAAGATCCTTTCAATGCTTTTGACTTTTTAATAACTTGGTTTTGCTATGATTCCTATAATTTTCTAGACTTTGAGTTACTTAAACAAATCTTGATAGAACTAGTTCTTCAACGATAATTGTATACTTGATTAACTAGACAGAATCTAGTTGCACGATCTTCTTTTAATAATTTCTCAGTTTCCGATAGTTCATTAGTAAAGTGGTTTGTCCAAAGTTTTTCATTACCCCACTATCTTTTGTTTAGAAGCGGTCCAATTATACAATACTCTGCTACCAATATGTCATCTTTCTGAAAGTTAATTCTGGGAACTAATTATATTCGAACAGACCTCAACAATAGTTGAACTTTTTTGTCAACCATTGCGTAGCGAATCTGTCAGTTGCGCGATCCTCTTTGAAACGAAGGAATTGTTTAGCTTTGCCGTCTCCGGATCATGTTACCTAAGTGAACCGCCCTCATTGTGGAATAGAATAGAGGTGCTATCAATAACTCTAGTCTGTCGGGACCAGAAACTGGAGAAGTCAAAAGACTTCTCGGAGTTATTATTAAACTTGCGGTTTGACTAGAAAGCTTATCTTATCTGGTATTTCGGAAGCCAATGACCCATAAGGTTCGTCCTGTACTGTCCATTGGTGAGGTCCCTTCGGGATACACTTATTTGGTTTAAAGACTAATACACTTTAAAGCACTACGTGATAAGATTTCAAAGCGAATTTCGACTCGACGGCATTCGACACGAAACTGACTGCGGGGAACTATATCTTGGGATTCAGTTGATATCACGAACAGAATTCAGGACCCTAATAAATGTTTCAGATGAATGTTTTTATAAATGTGTCACATGAAAGTTCCGGATTATGCAATATTTATGTCCCTACGTTAGCGATGTTCCCTTCTTTGTCGAAGTATATTTCGGGCGGTTACCGATATCACAAGAACAGCATTTAGAGGTGAGTGGGTCCTGATTCAACCCACATACCCTTTTGAATGTATAGTATGAATGTGTTTATGAATGGGTCCCATGAAAGGTCCGGGTTATGCAGTATTTCTGTCCTTATGTTAGCGATCCGGTTCTTTGTCCGCTTATGTTTCGGGGTTTATTATGTTCCCTCATAACCTACCGCAGTCTGTGTCCTGTGTATAGGAAACTATGTATTAAATACGTCCCTATGTACTATTGTCAATACAACAGAGGTCATCCTCTGCATTGTGGTTAAGTTTATTGTCGAGATAGATCTGAAGATCGCGAGACATTCCATAACTGAAATGCAATGGTCAGAGATTAGATAGCTCGATTAGACTATAGACATAATCTGCTTCTATTCTCTGACTCTAATACGTTGATATTAAACATTTTCTAACTACATTAAGTGGAGCTATCCTTCAATATAGTTCGTCGTAGTCCAAACGATCTAATGTCGAAAGGTGGAAGCGATTTCTCTTATTCCGACGTTATAAACTTGATCTTTCGTATTTGAGACTGATGGGTTCTATTGTATAATAGCAAATCCTTTTAAACTATATCAAACGATCTGCGATCAGATCAAATTCGATTACTAAGAAGACATAGTGAAGACCACTCTTCAGTATGGATTTCAAAAGTAATATTTGCCTCTAATGGCTTCTATTGTATTATATTGCGTTAAAACTCGATCTACATTCGAAGAGTGGTCTTCAGGAGATCTGTAAGCCGCTGGATGTAATTAGTAGTTTCATTAATAACTACCTATTTGTCTCTAATGACTTTTATTGTATAATATTGAATCCGTTTAAACTATATCAAACGATCTGCGATCATATCACATTCACTAAGATCACTAAGAAAACATAATAATCTTCTGAAGAGAGGTCTTCTCAAAAGTATGGGTTTCAGGAGACCTCTAAACTCCAACATGTACTTAATAGTTTCATTAATAACTTCCTACCCGTAATGGCTTCTGTTGTATAATAATGAATCGGTTTCAATTATATCAAACGATCTGCGATCAGATCACTTACGATCACTAAGAAGTCAAAGTTTTTTACTAAAGAGTATGGGTATCAGAAGGTTTCTGATTTCCTGAATGTAACAGATAGTTTAATAAATAACTTCGCTGTAAATTAATCATTAAACAATCTTGTACGAAACGCCACGATCGAGCTGTTGTCTTACTGCTGTTATTTGAAAACCCTGATTAGACTTCGATGTCTTTTCCATACTCTACTCACAAGATGACATTGTAGTTGTCTTCTGAAAAGTATAGGTCTTAGAAGTCATCTTACCTGTTAACTGTAATTAACTATCAAACGAACCGTGAAGATCGGTATTTTATCAACTATATAGATCATGCTTTTTCCTTAAACTTAAACCCAAGCCATTAATTTTGATCTTTCTATTACAAAAATCCATATCCCTAGATTGCTATTAGAAAGCTTTAACTCAAGTCTTTGCATATTATTGTTTAAAACTTTTAAAGCCCTGAAGAAGATCAGCAGAAACTTTTGCGATCAAATAAGGCAGTTCCTAACTAAATCCTAGAACTCTAACAGTTATTGAAACTATATTTAGCTTATTCAATTTGTGTTAATCTGTGCTAATTTGTGCAAATTATAGAATTTTCAAAAGTTCCTCAATGTTTGGAAAATAAGAGCATTATAATGATTCCACTTACCTGGCGGGTGCACTTGACGTTGGAGCGCTTGAAGCTGAAGAAGCAGTAGTAATTTGAGGAGTTTTTATTTCAGCTGGTTTAGCTGTAACAGCAGTTGCGGCGGGCGTTGACGAAGTTGTAATTGTAGTGGTGGTTACAGCTTTAGTTGAAGCAGGTGTTGCTGCTGTTGTAGAAACATTTGCATTAAAAGAAAATGAAGAAGATGAAGATAAAGTCGCAAAAGGTGTAGAGGTGTTAGTAGAGCTGTTCGAACCAAAGAGGGATGTGGAAAATGGGGCTGCTGTAGTAGCTGGTTTAGTAGAGCCGCCAAAACCACCAAAAGCAGCAGGAGGTGCTATTGATGTGCTTGAAGAAGTGGATGTTGTTGTTGTTGAAGAAGCTGTAGAAAAACCAAATTGTTTGGGAGTTTCTTCTAGCTTCTTAGTATCATCTTTCGTTTGATTACTGGTTTGTGTTAAGGGTTTTGTATTGGCAAATGCTGAAAACCCACTAGAAGTAGAAGCTGCAAAACCTTGTGCTGGTGGCTGCACAGCATTAGTTTGCGTTGTCGTTTTATTGCCCAAATTTGTAAATGGTTTAGCATCATTACCGCCAATAACTTTGGCGGAAAATGAAATTGGCGTATTGGTAGGCTGTTGATTTTCTTTACTTTCATTGGCCATCGATGTGGCCGCTGTATTGAGTAGGGGTTTTGTTTGATTAAAACTCAAAGATGTCTGTTGTTGTGAGGTGGTCATGCCAAAACCGGTAAAAGCTGTAGAGGTGGCTATAGGTTTATTGGATTCATCTGTTTTTGTTGCTGTTGTAGAGTTGGATGTTTTAACAAATGAACTATTGCCGCCAAAGGATAAAGTAGCCGCTGCGGATGAAGTGGGCGTTATGAATGTAGGTGGCTGTGAGGATACTATGTTTGGTTTAGAGGCTGTTGGTTTGGCTAGAAGTGGAGGTTGTTGCTGCTGTGGTGTTGATATAGTAGCTTGTGGTTTAAGCAATTGTTGCTGCAATTGTGTTTGATAGTTTTGTTGTTCATGGGGTTTGGAGGCGACAACTTTTTGCATGTTTGTTTGTTGTTTATAAGCTGCATACTGTTGCTGCTGTTGTTGTTGTTGTATATATTGCTGCTGTTGTTGTTGCATATATTGCTGCTGTTGCATTTGTTGTTGCTGTTGTATTTGTTGCTGCATTTGTTGTTGCTGCTGCTGCTTTTTAACCATTTCCTTTTGTTTACGCTCAGTTTCCAGTTTAGTTTCCAAAATCACTTCCGATTTCAGTCCTATGCGATCTGGCCGTTTGGGTTTGATTATGGCAATTTGTTGTTGCCTTTTGGTGAAATTTCGTATGGCATTTAATTTGTCTTCCGACAGTTTAGCTTGAGTTTGAGAAACCACCTGCGACAAGCTCATGGAGAGTATGGAATCGGCTAAAGATTCCATGGTGCTGAAACAAGAAGAGAATTAAATTTTAAAATAAGATAAAAATATTAAAAAATATTTCTTGGGAACATTATATTTGCAAAGAAAAAAAGCTTTTCAGAACAAAGAGCTTAAAAGCTTAACAAAACTTTTGGTAATGAAAAAAGTTTTTGTGATAGGAGCTTTTTCTTAGAAAGCTTTTACTTTGATTAATAAAGCTTTTTCTAAGATTTTCACAATAAAGCTTTTCAAAGATTTTCACAATAAAGCTTTTCCCAAGCTTTTTCTAAAAAAAAATTTTTAAATAAGCTGTTCAATAGCAAAAGCTTTTTCTCACAAGCATTTTTTCAACAAAAGCTATTTCCAAGTAGGCTTTTCTACGAAAAAGCTTAATAAAAAGTTTTTTAAAAAAGCTTTATAGAAAAGCTTTTATTATAAAACAAAAGGAGCTTTTTAAATGAAAAAAGTTTTTTCAACAAACATTTTTTTACGCCGAAAAGCTTTTTCTATAATAACTTAAAAAGGAGCTTTTTATGTGAAAAAACTTTTCTATAAAAATAGCTTTTTTACGAGAAAAAAAGCTTCATTTCTTTTAGCGAAAAAAGGTGTATTTTTTCCATATAAAGAAGAGCTTTTTCTATAAAAAAAAATTAGAAATAAATAATTTCACACGAAATAAGCTTTTTTATAAAAAATTTTGTATAAAACATAAAAATACTTTTTCGTTTTGATAAAACAAAGCTTTTCCACAAATAAATCTAGTTAAAAACCTGCTTATGTGTGAAAAAAAACTTCTTTGTAAAAAAGCTTTTACTTAAAAAAAAGCACAATATTTTACCTTTGATTTTTCGTTAAAGCACCCACTGCCACCGAAGTAACATCCACCTCACTGGGTGGCTTATAATTTAAGCCCTTCTGCTTTAGCTTAGTCTTGATATAATTCATTTTAGTTCTTTGTCTAGCCAGCATATCCTTCAACTTTGACATGCGCTGATAAATACCATCCAAACAGGGAATATGCATTTGATTCTTGGAATTTCTTCGTACAACATCTTGATATTGAGACCATTGAGCATCAATTAACTGATTCAATTGAGACAACTGATTTTGATTTGAAGCAGCATAGGCCTGTAATTTAGCCAATTGGCGGCGACTGGTGGGATCCGTGGAGGAAACGGTGGATAAACGGGTTAAGCTTTAAAAGTAAAAAAATATTTAGAAAGTTGTGAGGTTTTTGTTATATTTAGATTATAATTACTTGGGATTATTGTATAAATCCAATTTGGTGCGACATTCAGCTAACATGGCATAGGATTCATTCATGGAATGCCTTAAACTTTGTACATCCTGTTCAAATTCATGATCATTGGCCTGTTCAAGAATTTCTTGTAGATCATTTAATTGTTTACTATACGATTTAATTTCATCGGGAGAACCAATCTATTCGGAATACAAAATATTAGTTTGGTTATAAATTTAAATGACAGTAACTTACATTTTCCATTAATTGCTTGGACTGTTGTCGTATATGTTTGAATTCCATTTCAAAGGCTTCTATTTGTATGACTATCATTTGTTTTACCACTTCATCAATTTCTCCGGTATTCAAATTCATTTTGTTAGAAGTTGCTGCGGGTTGTATTGTCTTCTGTTCCGATTTGATGTTATTTTGTGTCTGCTGCACACTAGGTGGTGTAAATGTGGCTGGTACTGTGTACAAGGGTTTGTTGGCTTCAGGATTTTTATTAAGATTGGCTAGTTGGGAAGTTTGGGTTTGTGTAGTCGGCTGTTTGGGAGCTTCATTAGGTTTGGCAGTAAAACCTGTTCCTGAAAATCCACCAAAAGGTGTTCCTGTTGTCATGGCTCCACCAAAAGGTTGGGAAAATGGTTGTGCTGTAGATGTTGTTGTGGTGGTTGCTGAACCAAAACCAAATCCTGTTGAGGGCTTATTGTTGGTTGGTGCTGTAGTTGCAGAGGAAGCTGTTGGAGCATTTGTGTTGAAACCAAAACCTGTTGTTGGTTTTGCCGCAGCTGGTTGTGTGCCAAATAAAGGCACCGGCTTATCTTTCTAAAAACATATGTTCAATTCATTTAAGTTTTTTAAGATAAGTATGAACATTTTTAAATACTTACAATAGCCGGTGTTGAGGTGACCATATTGGAACCTATAGAAAAGGTCATATCACCAAAACCTTGACCAGCAGTTGGAGGTTTATTTTCACCGCCCTGAGGTCTTGCTTGGCTAGCTGCAACAGCAACTGTTTGCTTCAAATCTACAAACTGTCCCGATATATCATTTAAAGGGGGAGGTGGTGAACAAACATCTACAGCATTGGGAGCCAAATTTAAGAAATTATAGGAAACCAAATGACCATGAGTCGATAAGACATGAATCATGGGCATTACGGGCAGTTTCTTTTCTCCTACAAGCACTTGATGAGAAGAGGCGGTATCGTAGGCAAAACCTAAGGGATAAGTTTCATCTTTTGACTCAGTCAAAGGCATTTCAATACGAGCCTCATCCAGTAAAGTATACTGTATCCAATTGGGATTATCGCCTGCATCTTTAGTTCCCAATACACCCACCTCCACACCATTAGCAGAAGTAACCAATAAAAGATTCCATGGGGCTATGTGGTTAAAAGATAATTGCTGTATGCGTGGCCCAGGAGCACTATAGCAAACATCATAGTAATTGATATAAGACGGCTGACCAGCCTTAGGAGCATTAACTATAAACAATGAGGGACACATTTCCTGACCCCTTTGCAGGAAAATAGCGGCAAATTGAAATGTAGACAGCCAATGTACCGCTATACAATCAAATGGTCCCGGATGTATGCCGGGCGGACAAGGGATGGCTCTAGCTGGCTGTAAATTGGGTTTGAATTGTTGCAGTTTACCCTCGGCAAAACCAAATACGATTTGTTTTCCTTTTGGGGACCAACAGCCAGCTTTAACTTGATGCTCTTTACCCAAAGTAACTTTATCATATTGACCATTATTCAAAGTAAACATGGCCACCGAACCATCGGTTAAAATCAAAGCAATATTATTGGGTATTACCGGATTCCAAAGCATTTGTAAAGCAAAAACATTACTTTCTGGAGCAACGGGCATGTTATACATAGAAGTTGGCGTGGGAGTAACAAAACTATCCACTTGATAGATTTGCAAAAAGCCGGTATTGTTTAAAACATAATTAACCGCCAGCATAGAACCATCACAACTGCATGCTAAGACCTTAGGTTCACCCGGTAAATTAACTACACGAACTTTTAGTTCCTGTCCAGAAGCCTTAGCATCAACTATATCTCTTAATTTAAAAACTAGATAAACAAAATAATTAGCTTAATTTATTAAAAACTTAACACATTATCTATTTACAACCCACCTTTCAATTCATTGCTATGCGGATTACCGGCAAACAGTAGACCTTTGGCGGAGGAAACAGCCAATAAACTAACCAAACTTTTTACATCTTTTGCCTCGGAAAATATACTGAATTTATCATGTAATTTGAATTGTATATCCTACAATAAAAGGAAATTATTCAAATATCACTTAGTTCAACAAATTTGCTTATTATTTCTTTAAAAAATATAAAAGAAAAGCAAATGTAAATTGCTAAATTGTTTTTGTTTATACCTGCACATCTTGTGAAGGTGGTGCATTTTGGGCCATGTTTTCTTGTTGTTTTTTAGATATTTTCTTTTATATTTATAGCTTTTCTTATAAATTAATAATTTTATCTTTTATTTCACCATAAATTTTGTAAATAATTGAAATATTTTATTTTTCCCCAAACGAATTATAATATAAAAGAACAAGCGCACTTTTTTCTTCTTCTTCTTCTTCTTCTTCTTCTTGTTAACATGAGAGTATGACAATTGTAGTGTTGAAACGCCCTTAAGCGAAATGTTCAGAGTTGTATTTATATTGTAAACTTGCTCAAATACCGTTACACTCGAAAAAAGCATGAAATAAATAGAAATTATGTATAAAAAATATGAAAAAATTTATATATAATCAAAATTTTTACTTTTAAAGTTATTTTGTATAATTTATCTTAATATTGATGGAATTTATTTATATTTATTATATGGATTTGAACATTTCTGCGTTTAGGAATATATTTATTAATGTGTAGTTTGATAAATTGCCTTCAAATTTCATGATCAGCTGTACTACTGGCGATAACACATTATGCGTCATTAAAACGTATATGATAAGAACAATAAAGATATAAATACATATTATTAATAATAAAAACTTGGAAAATAATATGGATAATATTTTCAATAATTTACAAAATAATTATTCAGATTGTTTTTATCCTATATCAAATGTAAATAAAAGGGATTGGGAGATACAACAGCAGCAACATGAAGTATCAATTGCTGTCGGACTATTAAACGGGTATCAACATACATCAGCTAATGGCCTCAATAACAAGATGCAAAGAAATCCGTATAGTCAAAATTCCAATAAATTTTATACAAATTCCGCTCCTTATGCTCAGCAATATGATTATAATTGCATTGATGAATTGTATCCTGAAACAGCTGTTGATCGTCGTTCTGTGAATAGAAACAATAGCGAAGAACAAAATAATTCGAAGAGCCATGATAAAGCTAAGGTTCCAATTTTTATAGCATCAAAGATAAACAATCGTGAAGAATGTGCTAATAGAATGGAATTTTCAAAAACTTTACCACATCAAGCTATTTCAATTGCAATTAAAAGTGATGGTGAAAGATGTGCTAATGGAACTCGTTTAGAAAAGAATATGGAAAATTTGTCTAAACAATTACCAAATTCAAATTTGTTTAAAACTATTTCAATTGCAAATAAAAGTGATCGTGAAAGTTGTGCGAATGGAACTCGTTTAGAAACGAATATGGAAAATTTGTCTAAACCATTACCAAACTGAAATTTGTTTAAAACTATTTCAATTGCAAATAAAAGTGATCGTGAAAGTTGTGCGAATGGAACTCGTTTGGAAAAGAATATGGAAAATTTGTCTAAACCATTACCAAACTCAAATTTGTTTAAAACTATTTATATTGCAAATAAAAGTGATCGTGAAAGTTATACAAATGGAACTCGTTTGGAAAAGAATATGGAAAATTTGTCTAAACAATTATCAAATTCAAATTTGTTTAAAACTATTTCAGTTGCAAATAAAAATGATCGTGAAAGTTGTGCGAATGGAAATCGTTTGGAAAAGAATATGGAAAATTTGTCTAAACAATTACCAAATTCAAATTTGTTTAAAACTATTTCAATTGCAAATAAAAGTGATCCTAAAGGTTGTATGAATGGAACTCGTTTGGAAAAGAATATGGAAAATTTGTCTAAACCATTACCAAACTCAAATTTGTTTAAAACTATTTCAGTTGCAAATAAAAGTGATCGTGAAAGTTATGCGTATGGAACTCGTTTGGAAAAGAATATGGAAAATTTGTCTAAACCAATACCAAACTCAAATTTGTTTAAAACTATTTCAATTGCAAATAAAAGTGATCGTGAAAGTTGTGCGAATGGAACTCGTTTGGAAAAGAATACGGATAATTTGTCTAAACCATTACCAAACTCAAATTTGTTTAAAACTATTTATATTGCAAATAAAAGTGATCGTGAAAGTTATGCAAATGGAACTCGTTTGGAAAAGAATATGGAAAATTTGTCTAAACCATTACCAAACTCAAATTTGTTTAAAATATTTCAATTGCAAATAAAAGTGATCGTGAAAGTTGTGCGAATGGAACTCGTTTGGAAAAGAATATGGAAAATTTGTCTAAATAAAAGTGATCGTGAAAGTTATGCAAATGGAACTCGTTTGGAAAAGAATATGGAAAATTTGTCTAAACAATTATCAAACTCAAATTTGTTTAAAACTATTTCAGTTGCAAATAAAAGTGACCGTGAAAGTTGTGCGAATGGAACTCGTTTGGAAAAGAATATGGAAAATTTGTCTAAACCATTACCAAACTCAAATTTGTTTAAAACTATTTATATTGCAAATAACAGTGATCGTGAAAGTTATGCGAATGGAACTCGTTTGGAAAAGAATATGGAAAATTTGTCTAAACCATTACCAAACTCAAATTTGTTTAAAACTATTTCAATTGCAAATAAAAGTGATCGTGAAAGTTGTGCGAATGGAACTCGTTTGGAAAAGAATATGGAAAATTTGTCTAAACCATTACCAAACTCAAATTTGTTTAAAACTATTTATATTGCAAATAAAAGTGATCGTGAAAGTTATGCAAATGGAACTCGTTTGGAAAAGAATATGAAAAATTTGTCTAAACCATTACCAAACTCAAATTTGTTTAAAACTATTTCAGTTGCAAATAAAAATGATCGTGAAAGTTGTGCGAATGGAAATCGTTTGGAAAAGAATATGGAAAATTTGGCTAAACAATTACCAAATTCAAATTTGTTTAAAACTCTTTCAACAACACCTTTAAGCACATATCAAAGTAAATCTTCTAATGGCCACAATAACAAGAAGCAGATAAATCCAAATATACGCCAAGGTAAACTTTATTCAAATGGTAATAATAATCCCATTGGTTGTAGTTCCGTGAATAGAAACAGCAAAAGGAAACCAAGAAATCCAAAGAGCCAATTTAAGTCTAATGATGGAAAATGCATAGCCTGTAAAGTTTATCCCTGTTCTTCTGACAACACTTTTTGGACTTGTAAACATTGCCGGCATTGTCTGGATATACAGAAGGTAGTAAAATTGGCAAGCTCAGTAGGATATGAAGATGCTTGGCGTTGTCCCGTTTGTATGAAAGAAGGAACTTTTTTTACTGCAAAGAAGTTGACTTATTGTTTGTATTTATGGTAAACATTCTAAGGTCAAATAATATATATTAAGTCAAGGAATAGTTTGCATAAAAAATTTAAAAAATCTCAAAATCTTAGTAATAATCTTTATATCAGCAATAAGTTTTTGCTGAACAACATAAATTTCTTAATAAATTATTTCGCTCATTTACTACAAGACTGGCATAACACAAAAAACTCTTTTCGAGAAAAAATGGCTTTGAATGATTAATGGCATTTTACTATTGTTTAAATAACTTGTAAACAAACAAATGGGTTTGAAAAATTTATCTATATTCAGATAGTAGAGCTTAATATGTTTCTCATATAAATTGAAATTAAGTTTTTATTTAACTAATATTCGTGAAAATATGAGTTTTAGTTTTTTATAACAAACAAAATAATAGACATATTTGAAATGTGATAAATAAATATGGAAGACATTAGTTCAAAAAACCCGAATTTTGGGTAATGCCCGTCTTGTAGTAAATGAGCGATTTGTGTTCAAGTTTCCAAAAAATATATATTAAATATGAATATCATCTGTTTAAGTACTACAAAAAAACATATAATATAGAAGATATTTTAATTTGAAAAATAAATCTTAATAATATGGTCTAGTTTTTAGATTAACAACAAATATTTGTATCAAATGAGAAAATAACACAGGCCAACAAATTTTTAACACAGAGACCAAAGTATACTTTTCTGAAGGCTTTAGCATCGCTAAATCCGAATCTGGATTTCTCCATCACATCAGATTTTTGAGATATCGTGTCACAAAAACTGATAAAAACGTTTTTGGTCATATTTGAGATGTTATAAAAGCGAAAAGACACCTTCATTTATAAAATCTATCATATCGTATGATATACGATATCTCCATATCTCCATGACTTCGAGATATATTAACCTTAAGCTTGAAACAACCATAAAATTAAAAAAAAAAACAAAATTTATACTCCATTTCACTTTTATTCTATGCCGAACTTTTAGGTCTCAATTTGTCATAGTTTTCCCAATAACAGTCAGTTTGAATTATTTAAAAATCACTTTTACTTGCAAAGATATCGTCCAGTAAAGTTTTTGCCGTAAAATAAATTCAATATAAATTTTTTATAGTTGTTTCAAGCTTTAATTTCAAACTGATATTTACCTTCTCACGAAGATAAAGGTTTTAAAAATACCAAATTTATTCTCAGAACTGCAAAAATTATCATACTGTCTGTGATATCACCTTATTTGAATAAGCCTTGTTATAACTATTCATAAAAATCGCCAAACTCGCTTTTTTGAACTGTCAACACAAGCCAAAAATCTGGCATCCTCATTTTTGTGGCGAAATAATTATGGCATTTTGTGAAATTGTCAAAGAAAACGGAAAGTCAGAAAAAAGAACTGAAAGAGAAACGCAAAGATTGCGTATATGTGTTAGTTAATTTTATAAGAAATTGTAATTTTCAACTTATCATTTTATAATTAAACCTTAAAAAAGTAACTAATTAATTTCATAACTTTTTAACGGGAAATCAACATGTGAACTATAAAAAGTCTTAAATTGTTTCAATAAAAAATAACATCTTTAGGTTTTATAACATAAAAGAAGAAAAAACTGACAGCATAAGTTAATAGTGTGTGCGTTTGCAGTTTTTTGGTTTGCGTCTGTGAAAAAATAGGAAAAAAAATTAACGCGTGCCTCCAGCCGCTACGTGGGACTTTATTTTTTTTGCCAAAAACTTTAAATTTATAATTTTTTTATATTTTCTCAAAAATTCGCCTACAAAGGCAATTGTTAAATAAAAACAATACGCTACTGACTGCAATTTTTATAATTAAAGGCCTAAAAAGGCCGTAAAAATTAAGTGTGAAAATTGAGAAAAAAATTATAGTATAAAAATCCAGCAACAACGTGCTTTCACCTTTGTGCTGTCTATCCAGCTTAGCAGCAGCTGCAGCCGTATAAGTCTGAAAAAAAAAAAAAAACAAAAATGTCGGCCGATTCAAAGTCTCAACCGTCTAATCAGCCTCCCTTGTCACAATTGTGGCCGGGTTTTGGTTCGACTTCTTCTGAACTTAACAACCCTATGGAGCAACTTCATCCCCAACAATCAGCTCCAACATCCTTGTCTATGGGTAAACCACATGCTCAGCAAACTAATATTAACAATAATTATGTGAATTTTAATCAATTTATCATGCAACATAATCTTAATTCGCCACATCAAACTAAATCACCCTTGTCTTCTTCATTAGAGGATCAATTTACCAAAGTAGAGGGAAATCAAAATTCCAATTATGAGGATGTTTTTAGTTTTATTCATAATATTGGTGGATTGAATAATAACAACAACAACAAAGGCAACAACAATAATGGCAACAAGAATTCTAATCATCAGCAACAACCACAACAGCTCAAACATCAACAATATAATGTAAGTTTGTAAGTAATTTGTGTAATTATGTTGTCAAATTTGTACCACATTTTGTTGAAAGAAGTGGTTGAAATTTCGAAATGGTTACAAATTATCTTCTATTAAAAAGAAATTTCTCGAAAAATTTCTATAAGAGGATTTGTATAAATAAAGAAAAAGTGAAGAAAGGGGAAAAGTTCAAATTTTAACTCAACTAGAACTGAACTAGAAATGAACTGACTAGGACTGAAGTAGAACTGAAGTAGAACTGAAGTAGAACTGAAGTAGAACTGAGCTAGAACTGAACTAGAACTGAACTAGAACTGAACTAGAACGGAACTAGAACTGAACTAGAACTGAACTAGAACTGAACTAGAACTGAACTAGAACTGAACTAGAACTGAACTAGAACTGAACTAGAACTGAACTAGAACTGAACTAGAACTGAACTAGAACTGAACTAGAACTGAACTAGAACTGAACTAGAACTGAACTAGAACTGAATTAGAACTGAACTAGAACTGAAGTAGAACTGAACTAGAACTGAACTAGAACTGAACTAGAGCTGAACTAGAACTGAACTAGAACTGAACTAGAACTGAACTAGAACTGAACAAGAACTGAACTGGAACTGAACTGGAACTGAACTGGAACTAGAACTGAACTAGAACTGAACTAGAACTGATCTAGAACTGAACTAGAACTGAACTAGAACTGAACTAGAACTAAACTAGAACTGAACTAGAACTGAACTAGAACGGAACTAGAACTGAACTAGAACTGAACTAGAACTGAACTAGAACTGAACTAGAACTAAACTAGAACTAACTAGAACTGAACTAGAACTGAACTAGAACTGAACTAGATCTGAACTAGAACTGAACTAGAACTGAACTAGAACTGAACTAGAACTGAACTAGAACTGAACTAGAACTGAACTAGAACTGAATTAGAACTGAACTAGAACTGAACTAGAACTGAACTAGAACTGAACTAGAGCTGAACTAGAACTGAACTAGAACTGAACTAGAACTGAACTAGAACTGAACTAGAACTGAACTAGAACTGAACTAGAACTGAACTAGAAACTGAACTATAACTGAACTGAACAAGAACTGAACTGGAACTGAAATGGAACTAGAACTGAACTAGAACTGAACTAGAACTGATCTAGAACTGAACTAGAACTGAACTAGAACTGAACTAGAACTGAACTAGAACTGAACTAGAAGCTGAACTAGAACTGAACTAGAACTGAACTAGAACTGAACTAGAACTGAACTAGAACTGAACTAGAACTGAACTAGAATAGAACTGAACTAGAACTGAACTAGAACTGAACTAGAACTGAACTAGAACTGAACTAGAACTGAACTAGAACTGAACTAGAACTGAACTAGAACTGAACTAGAACTGAACTAGAACTGAACTAGAACTGAACTAGAACTGAACTAGAACTGAACTAGAACTGAACTAGAACTGAACTAGAACTGAACTAGAACTGAACTAGAACTGAACTAGAACTGAACTAGAACTGAACTAGAACTGAACTAGAACTGAACTAGAACTGAACTAGAACTGAACTAGAACTGAACTAGAACTGAACTAGAACTGAACTAGAACTGAACTAGAACTGAACTAGAACTGAACTAGAACTGAACTAGAACTGAACTAGAACTGAACTAGAACTGAACTAGAACTGAACTAGAACTGAACTAGAACTGAACTAGAACTGAACTAGAACTGAACTAGAACTGAACTAGAACTGAACTAGAACTGAACTAGAACTGAACTAGAACTGAACTAGAACTGAACTAGAACTGAACTAGAACTGAACTAGAACTGAACTAGAACTGAACTAGAACTGAACTAGAACTGAACTAGAACTGAACTAGAACTGAACTAGAACTGAACTAGAACTGAACTAGAACTGAACTAGAACTGAACTAGAACTGAACTAGAACTGAACTAGAACTAAACTAGAACTGAACTAGATCTGAACTAGAACTGAACTAGAACTGAACTAGAACTGAATTAAATTTGAAAGAAAATTGTAAAATAAATAAATTTCTTTAATTGTTTCAGTACTTCAATCCCTCTCTACCCCAATATCCATTTGCCAACTATAATAATAACAACAGTGTATTCACCGATGGTCTGCAAAACTATAATATAAATCCTAATACTGCCCCTGGTATAGCAACATCTACAGCAGCCGTCAATCCCTCTACATCAACTGGTAACCAAAATTATTATGATAACCGTAACTCATATGGTAACTTTAATACGAATGGAACGACTTACTATGCCAATCCCTTTGCTACGGGTTTTGATTTCAACAATACTAAACTGCAAGCAAATGCTCCAGAATTTGTGCCAAGATTTGATAAACTTTCGTTGAACGAAACAAATCAAGATGCTAATAAACAACAAACTCATAGTCAACAGGCTAAAGAAACTGAAACTTCAAATGGCAATTTAAAAGAAGATTTTAATAAAAATGAAGGAAATGAATCCAAAGATAAAACCAAAAATTTGGATTCTAGCTTTGAGAAGGAAGAAAAACGTCAACAACAAAGACACGAACGTTCTCGTGGCAATAATCGTCATCAAAATAAGCACGATAAGGAAAATAATAAAAGAAACAATAATCGTTTGGAAAAGAATATGGAAAGATTTTCTCGAAATTTACAAGAGAAACATCAAAATAATGATTCAGCCTCAAATTCGAATTCTTCCACTCCTTCGTTGACAATGAATGGTAGAGGAGAACGTGAACAGCAGCAACAACAACAGCAACCGGGGGTATCTAAAGCAACAGGAGCTTTTAGTAAAAATCAACGTGGTTCCATGAATGGCAACAATAATGAGAAACAAAGAAATCAAGATGGCCAAGATAAGTCTGGTGGTGAAAAAAACAATTTCAATAAACGTTATCAGAATGGCAGACGTTCTCAAGATTATGTAGAACGTGAGGAACGTTATGAACGTTACGTGGATCGTGGTGAACGTTCTGAACGTGGCCATAATCAACGTAATCAGCAGCGCAATGACTATCATCAACGTTATGATAATTATCGCAGTAATAAGAGACGTGATGATTGGAATCGTAATCGTGATCGTATAAATGGTTTTCGTGTAGAGGAAAAATACTCCAATGATAATGGCAAAGATAGTCCTTTGGCATCGCCTGAAAAGAGGTCTCCTAAAAAGTCTTATGACAAGGAAAATGAGAAGCTTTCACAAAGAGAAAAATTAATAAGAGATATTGAAACTAGACGTCTGGAATGTTTAGTTTGTGTAGAGCCTATTAAGGCTCATCAGAGTGTTTGGTCTTGTCATAATTGCTATCATATACTACATTTGCAGTGCATAATAAAATGGGCCTCTTCCTCGAAATCCGACGACGGCTGGCGTTGTCCTGCCTGTCAGAATGTAGAAAAAGAAGTTCCTCGTGATTACTACTGTTTCTGTGGTAAATTAAAGAATCCCACAAATAATCGTCAAGACATAGCACATTCTTGCGGTGAAGTATGTGGACGTGTAGAGGGCTGTGCTCATGCCTGTACTTTGCAGTGTCATCCCGGTCCCTGTCCTCCTTGTCAGGCACAGGTAAAGCGTGAATGTGGTTGTGGCAAAACCTCGAAAATTATGCAATGCTGCTTAAAGGAAACCATAGAATGTGATTCCACTTGTGAGAAACTATTGAATTGTGAATTGCACACTTGTCAGGAGAAATGTCATGAGGGCAAATGTCCCGCCTGTAAAGAGAAGGTTGATCAAAAGTGTCACTGTGCTAAACAAGAAAGACAAGTTACTTGTACACGCGAGTCGCATGACAAACACAACTATTCATGTGGTAAAATTTGTGGCAAAAATTTAACATGTGGCAATCATCAGTGTAAAGACAGTTGCCATCCCAATGAATGTAGACCCTGTAAATTGAGTCCTGACAATGTCACCTCTTGTCCCTGTGGCAAAATGCCTATTATGGCCGAACAGCGCAAATCCTGTTTAGATCCCATACCCGTTTGTGAGGGTGTCTGCGGTAAAACTTTAAAATGTGGCAAAGCTACTAATCCTCACCATTGCACGGCAAAATGTCATTTGGGTAATTGTCCTCCATGCAATAAACAAACTGCTGTCAAGTGTCGCTGTGGCCATATGGATCAAATGATAAAATGTCGCCAGCTGTCGACTAGAGCGGATGATGCTAGATGCAAGAAACGCTGCACGAAAAAACGTTCCTGTGGCAAGCACAAATGTAATCAAGAGTGCTGCATAGACATCGATCATTTCTGTCCACTGCCTTGTAATTATACGCTCTCTTGTGGCAAGCACAAGTGTGATCAACCCTGTCATCGCGGCAATTGTCCACCTTGTTATCGTTCCTCTTTCGAAGAGCTCTTCTGTGAGTGTGGTGCTGAAGTTATCTATCCCCCCGTGCCCTGTGGCACTAAACGTCCCGTTTGCAAACGCCCCTGTTCGCGTAAACATCCTTGCGATCATCCGCCACAACATAACTGCCATTCAGCAGCCACATGTCCTCCCTGTATGATGTTCACTACGAAATGGTGTTTCGGTCACCATGAACAACGCAAAACGATACCCTGTTCTCAGCAGAGTTTTTCCTGTGGTTTGGCCTGTAATAAACCTTTGCCTTGTGGTCGCCACAAGTGCATTAAGACTTGTCATGAGGGTCCGTGTCAAGTACCCGGTGAGATTTGTAAACAAAGTTGTACTACTGCTCGTTCTACTTGTGGGCATAAGTGTATGGCTCCGTGTCACAATGGTGATTGTCCTGAGAATCCCTGTAAAGAGATGGTAAGTAACTGGAAAGTGTTTTTCTCTAAAGAAAAATTAAAAAGTTTTTTTTTTTATTAAAAAGCTTAAAACGTTTTTCAATTTCCAAAAGCTTAAAAACCTTATTCACTAAAAAAGTTTTATTACACAAGTTTTTTTTAAATAAAATAAAGCTTTTTTAGATTTAGTTTTTCGATGAAAGAAGTTTTTTTAGAATATAGAAGCTTTTTTCTAGAAAAGCTTTAATTTATTCATTTAACAAAAAACCTTTTTTTTAATTATTTGAATAAGTTTTGGAAAAAGCTTCCTTTTCATAATAACCCTAATTTTTTTAAAGCTATTTTTTCAATAAAAGGTTTTTTTCAATAGAAGCTTTTTTAAAACAAACTTAAGTTATATGTTCAGATACATATTTTTACATTTATACTAAAAGAGCTCTTTTCACAAAAAAGGTTAGAAGAGCTTTTTTAGTAAAAAAGCTTTAAATGTATTTTTCATTATAAAAGTTTTTTTTAATAAAAAAATTATTATTCACTAATAAAGCTTTTTCTTAAAAAGAACTTTTTTACTTTAAAAATTAAGAAAAGCTTTTATTAATAGAAAAGCTTAAAATTAATTTCTCATTAGAAAAACTTTTTAAAAATTCTTACAAAAAAAGCTTATTCTTTAAACGAACTTTTTCACTAAAACCTATTTCGAAAAAAGCTTATTCTTTAAAATAATTTTTTCACTAAAACCTATTTCGAAAAAAAAGCTTTTTTATTTGTTTAGCAAAAAGTATCTCTAAAATTTCTACAAAAAACTGTTTTTATTAAAGTTTTTTCAATAAAAAAGTTTATAAATGCTTTTACAAAAAAGCGGATATATATAAGCTTTTACAAAAAGCTGATATAAAAGCTTTTACTAAAAAGTTTATAGAAAAGACTAAAAGCTTATAGGAAAGCTTTTTCAGTAAGAAAGCATATAGAAAAACTTTTTCTATAAGAAAGCTAATAGAAAAGCTTTTTCTATAAGAAAGCTAATAGAAAAGCTTTTTCAATAAAAAGCTTATAGAATAACTTTTTCAATAAAAAGCTTTCAGAAAAACATTTTCAATAAAAAGCTTTCAGAAAAACTTTTTTATTAAAAGCTTATAGAAAAGCTTTTTCAATAATAAAGCTTAAAATTAATTTTTCATTAGAAAAGCTTTTTAAAAAAATAAACCTTTTTCAGTAGAAAAAGCTTAATCATGCATTTCACTTATTTGCTCTTAGAAAGCTTTTCCATTAACATTTTAGCCATTTTTTTTACTATAAAATGTTTTTGCTTTTTTTCCTCTCGCACCAGGTTGAAGTTCAATGCGAATGTGGCAATCGCAAACAAATGCGCACTTGTGCCGAATTGGCACGTGAATTCAGTCGTATTGCTACTGCCCAATTGGCCTCATCCATGGCTGAAATGCAACGTGGCAACTATATGGAACTATCGGAAATTTTAGCTCCAGTCAAACTCTCTGGTAAATCTACTAAAACTTTAGATTGCAACGAAGAATGTCGCCTACTCGAACGTAATCGTCGCTTGGCTATAGGTCTACAAATACGTAATCCTGATTTGCCACAAAAACTCTTAACAAAATATTCTGATTTTATACGTAACTTTGCTAAACGTGATCCAGCTTTGGTCAAGTCCATACATGAAGCTCTAACCACTCTAGTGAAATTGGCCAAAGAAAGTAAACAAAAGTCACGTTCCCACTCGTTTCCCACCATGAATCGTGAAAAACGTCAGCTAGTACATGAAATGTGTGAAATGTTTGGTGTCGAATCAGTGGCCTATGATGCTGAACCTAATCGTAATGTGGTAGCTACTGCTTTTAAGGATAGAGTAAGTTTGTTTTGTTTAAATTTACTTAAAACATTATATTCATTTTTTGATTTTATCCTTTCTAGTCTTGGCTTCCTGCTACTAGTATTATGGAAGTAATGGCTCGTGAGGCTGGTCAAAGACGTGTACCAGTACCGAGTAATAATGCCTGGGGTTTAAAGAGATAATGCTATTAATAACATACACACACACACACACAAAGATAATTAAGTTCAAACTTAATTTCAACATAAAATTTTTTCGTTTAAAATCATCACTTATTTATATACCTACCTATAAACAAAAACAACAAATAATTTACAAATAATAAACTAACCCCACTAAAATGAATTACAAACTGTCTCCCCTCTACTACTCTCTCTTTCTATATATAAGCCAAGCTATTACTTGGAACTCATTATATCCTAACTAACCACCTTCTTTGATGAGGAAAACACAAAACAAAAAAACTATTAAACTAAACGAAAATAATGTTACAAAATTAATATTTTGCTATAGTAGTTAGTCAACCAACCAACTAAATGGGCTTACTAGAATTCGATAAATCTTCTAAAAAAACTCTTTACTTTATTCTTTCATTTGTTTTCTTATAAAAAATTATAATAATTTTTGTTTTCTTTTCTTTATACTCTTTATTTTTTCAAATATAATTCATATAATCATATCTAAGTTTTTTTTTTTTTTTTTTTTCATTTTATTAATATGTTATTTATATAACCTTGGCAAATGGATTGGTTTTTGAACGTTATGTTATTATTATTATTATTTTCTTTTTCATACAAATTATTATTATCTCTAAAAAATGTTTTTTTCTTTTTGGTTTTCTGTAAACTTTAAAATATTATTATTCTTTATTTAACATACAAATTTATAATCATTTAAATTTATAAACAAACAATTAATACACAAAAAACTCTAATGAAAAACTATATAGAATAACTAAAAAACACAAAAAATCTTGTTTATTAAATAAAAAGTTGTTTATTAATGAACTGTAAACAAAAAAAAAATTGATGTAATTTTTTCTAATTTAAAAAATTTTTAAGAAAAAAATTTGCAGAATAATCTTAATTTAAACCAGATGTAAGAAATAATTGAACTAGAATTGCACCAAAACTGATTCCGGATAAAACTAGGACTAATCCTGGCTACAATGAGAACTGAACTAGAACTGAATTAGCACAGAACTAGACCTGAACAAGAACTAAGCTAGAACTTAACTAGAACTGAATTGGCACTGAACTAGAACAGAACTAGAACTGAACTAGAACTGAAGTAGAACTGAACTAGAACTGAACTACTACTAAACTACAACTAGAACTGAACTAGAACTGAACTAGAACTGAACTAGAACTGAACTAGAACTGAACTAGAACTGAACTAGAACTGAACTAGAACTGAACTAGAACTGAAACTAGAACTGAAACTAGAACTGAACTAGAACTGAACTAGAACTGAACTAGAACTGAACTACTACTAAACTACAACTGAACTACAACTGAGCTATAGCTGAACTAGAACTAAACTAGAACTGAACTAGACATGAACTAGAACTGAACTAGAACTGAACTAGAACCTGAACTAGAACTGTAACTAGAGAACTGAACTAGAACTGAACTAGAACTGAACTAGAACTGAACTAGAACTGAACTAGAACTGAACTAGAACTGAACTAGAACTGAACTAGAACTGAACTAGAACTAGAACTGAACTAGAACTGAACTAGAACTGAACTAGAACTGAACTAGAACTGAACTAGAACTGAACTAGAACTGAACTAGAACTGAACTAGAACTGAACTAGAACTGAACTAGAACTGAACTAGAACTGAACTAGAACTGAACTAGAACTGAACTAGAACTGAACTAGAACTGTACTAGAACTGAACTAGAACTGAACTAGAACTGAACTAGAACTGAACTAGAACTGAACTAGAACTGAACTAGAACTGAACTAGAACTGAACTAGAACTGAACTAGAACTGACTAGAACTGAACTAGAACTGAACTGAACTGAACTAGAACTGAACTAGAACTGAACTAGAACTGAACTAGAACTGAACTAGAACTGAACTAGAACTGAACTAGAACTGAACTAGAACTGAACTAGAACTGAACTAGAACTGAACTAGAACTGAACTAGAACTGAACTACTACTACTAAACTACAACGGAACTACCAACTGAGCTATAGCTGAACTAGAACTAAAACTAGAACTGAACTAGAACTGAACTAGAACTGAACTAGAACTGAAATAGAAACTGAACTAGAACTGAACTAGAACTGAACTAGAACTGAACTAGAAACTGAACTAGAACTGAACTAGAACTGAACTAGAACTGAACTAGAACTGAACTAGAACTGAACTAGAACTGAACTAGAACTGAACTAGAACTGAACTAGAACTGAACTAGAACTAGAACTGAACTAGAACTGAACTAGAACTGAAACTAGAACTGAACTAGAACTGAACTAGAACTGAACTAGAACTGAAACTAGAACTGACTGAAATGACGAACTGAACTAGAGGAACTAGACTGAACTAGAACTGAACTAGAACGCCTGAACTAGACTGAACTAGACTGAACTAGACGACTAGAACTGAACTAGAAACTGAACTAGAACTGAACTAGAACTGAACTAGACTGAACTAGAACTGAACTAGAACTGAACTAGAACTGAACTAGAACTGAACTAGAACTGAACTAGAACTGAACTAGAACTGAACTAGAACTGAACTAGAACTGAACTAGAACTGAACTAGAACTGAACTAGAACTGTACTAGAACTGAACTAGAACTGAACTAGAACTGACTAGAACTGAACTAGAACTGAACTAGAACTGAACTAGAACTGAACTAGAACTGAACTAGATGAAAACTAGAACTGAACTAGAACTGAACTAGAACAGAACTAGAACTGAACTAGAACTGAACTAGAACTGAACTAGAACTGAACTAGAACTGAACTTGAACTGAACTAGAACTGAACTAGAACTGAACTAGAACTGAACTAGAACTGAACTAGAACTGAACTAGAACTGAACTAGAACTGAACTAAACTGAACTGGAGCTGAACTAGAAATGAACTAGAAATGAACTAGAACTGAACTACTACTGAAGTACACTGAAGTACAACTGAGCTACAACTGAGCTACAACTGAAGTACAATGAGCTACCACTGAGCTAACAACTGAACTAGAACTGAACTAGAACTGAACTAGAACTGAACTAGAACTGAACTAGAACTGAACTAGAACTGAACTAGAAACTGAACTAGAACTGAACTAGAACCTGAACTAGAACTGAACTAGAACTGAACTAGAACGAACTAGAACTGAACTAGAACAGAACTAGAACAGAACTAGAACAGAACTAGAACTGCACTAGAACTGAACTAGAACTGAACTAGAACTGAACTAGAACTGAACTAGAACTGAAACTAGAACTGAACTAGAACTGAACTAGAACTGAACTTAGAACTGAACTAGAACTGAACTAGAACTGAACTAGAAACTGAACTAGAACGAACTAGAAATGACTAGAACTGAACTAGAACTGAACTAGAACTGAACTAGAAACTGAAATAGAAATCTGAACTGAACTGGAACTGAACTAGAACTGAACTAGAACTGAACTAGAACTGAACTAGAACTGAACTAGAACTGAACTAGAACTGAACTAGAATGAACTAGAACAACTAGAACTGAACTAGAACTGAACTAGAACTGAACTAGAACTGAACTAGAACTGAACTAGAACTTGTCACTTGTCTTGTCAACAGTTTGTGCCTATACGTCTAGATGTACACAAGAATTTATTTGTCTTCACCTCTTTATTTGTTTTCTTACGTTTCCAAACAACAAAAAAAAAAATAAATAAATAAATAAATAAATAAAATAAATAATAATTAAGTTATATAAAAACCTATAAAGTTTATTGGTCCTACGTATAGCATTCACACATTGCAGTAAAATTTTTCCAAAAGTTATTCCATTCTTTTTATATTGTATTTTCATTGCTTCAACGCCCATAAATAACCACAATAACAACTGAAAAGGATTCAAAAGTCTTGCGAGCACAAGTCTGTGTATTCATAACAATAGCAACAAACTATCTTTATGTGATGACATTAAAAGAAACTACAAGTTGGTGTTTTATATATAAGAAAGCAAAGGTCGAATTGGAGAGGCTTTCTTTAAAACAATATATAAAATCAACTTTGGGAAAAATTAGAATAAGTATATATTTGAAAAATTATTTCACTATCATTTAATTTGCCTTTCCATGATCAAGTTTGAGTAAAAATTTATCTTGTTTTACATCTCGTAAACGATATGTATCCTTAGTTCCCTGTCGTAGGGTTATGATAGCAGGAACAGCAACAAATACATACAAATGTACATACATACATGCGTTTCTTGGCAAACATAAATAAAATTGTATCTTAGAATTTATAAACGTTTTATGTTTTGTACAAATGTGTTATTTATTATTCCTCCCATCTAAAACTCATTAATATATAAATGTTCATATGTTCCATAGACTAGCACTCACACATTCAAAAGCGGCCAGACTTTATCCTACCCAGTAAACATTTCGAGTTCAGTTCTAGTTCAGATCGAGTTAATTTCTAGTTGAGTTCTTGTTCGTTCTAGTTCTGTTCTAGTTCTGTAGCTAGGTCTGTTCTAGTTTCAGTTCTAGTTCAGTACTAGTTTAGTTCTAGTTCAGTTTTCTAGTTCATGTTCTAGTTCAGTTCTAGGTCAGTCTAGTTCATTCGATTCAGTTCAGTTCTAGTTCAGTTCTAGTTCAGTTCTAGTTCAGTTCTAGTTCAGTCGAGTTCAGTCTAGTTCAGTTCTAGTTCAGTTCTAGTTCAGTTCTAGTTCAGTTCTAGTTAGTTCTAGTTTCTAAGTTCAGTTCTAGTTCAGTTCTAGTTCAGTTCTAGTGCAGTTCTAGTTCAGTTCTAGGTTCAGTTCTAAGTAGCAGTTCTAGTTCAGTTCTAGTTCAGTTCTAGTTCAAGTTCTAGTTCAGTTCTAGTTCAGTTTAGTAGCAGTTCTATGTTCAGTTCTAGTGGTCAGTTCTAGTTCAGTTCTAGTTCAGTTCTAGTTCAGTTCTAGTTCAGTTCTAGTTCAGTTCTAGTTCAGTTCTAATTCAGTTCTAGTTCAGTTCTAGTTCAGTTCTAGTTCAGTTCTAGTTCAGTTCTAGTCAGTTCTAGTTCAGTTCTAGTTCAGTTCTAGTTCAGTTCTAGTTCAGTTCTAGTTCAGTTCTAGTTCAGTTCTAGTTCAGTTCTAGTTCAGTTCTAGTTCAGTTCTAGTTCAGTTCTAGTTCAGTTCTAGTTCAGTTCTAGTTCAGTTCTAGCTCAGTTCTAGTTCAGTTCTAGTTCAGTTCTAGTTCAGTTCTAGTTCAGTTCTAGTTCAGTTCTAGTTCAGTTCTAGTTCAGTTCTAGTTCAGTTCTAGTTCAGTTCTAGTTCAGTTCTAGTTCAGTTCTAGTTCAGTTCTAGTTCAGTTCTAGTTCAGTTCTAGTTCAGTTCTAGTTCAGTTCTAGTTCAGTTCTAGTTCAGTTCTAGTTCAGTTCTAGTTCAGTTCTAGTTCAGTTCTAGTTCAGTTCTAGTTCAGTTCTAGTTCTAGTTCAGTTCTAGTTCAGTTCTAGTTCAGTTCTAGTTCAGTTCTAGTTCAGTTCTAGTTCAGTTCTAGTTCAGTTCTATTTCAGTTCTAGTTCATTTCTAGTTCAGCTCTAGTTCAGTTCTAGCTCAGTTTTAGTTCAGTTCTAGTTCAGTTCTAGTTCAGTTCTAGTTCAGTTCTAGTTCAGTTCTAGTTCAGTTCTAGTTCAGTTCTAGTTCAGTTCTAGTTCAGTTCTAGTTCAGTTCTAGTCAGTTCTAGTTCAGTTCTAGTTCAGTTCTAGTTCAGTTCTAGTTCAGTTCTAGTTCAGTTCTAGTTCAGTTCTAGTTCAGTTTCTAGTTCAGTTCTAGTTCAGTTCTAGTTCAGTTCTAGTTCAGTTCTAGTTCAGTTCTAGTTCAGTTCTAGTTCAGTTCTAGTTCAGTTCTAGTTCAGTTCTATTTCAGTTCTAGTTCATTTCTAGTTCAGCTCTAGTTCAGTTCTAGCTCAGTTTTAGTTCAGTTCTAGTTCAGTTCTAGTTCAGTTCTAGTTCAGTTCTAGTTCAGTTCTAGTTCAGTTCTAGTTCAGTTCTAGTTCAGTTCTAGTTCAGTTCTAGTTCAGTTCTAGTTCAGTTCTAGTTCAGTTCTAGTTCAGTTCTAGTTCAGTTCAGTTCAGTTCTAGTTCAGTTCTAGTTCTGTTCTAGTTCAGTTCTAGTTCAGTTCTAGTTCAGTTCTAGTTCAGTTCTAGTTCAGTTCTAGTTCAGTCTAGTTCAGTTCTAGTTCAGTTTTAGTTCAGTTCTAGTTCAGTTCTAGTTCAGTTCTAGTTCAGTTCTAGTTCAGTTCTAGTTCAGTTCTAGTTCAGTTCTAGTTCAGTTCTAGTTCAGTTCTAGTTCAGTTCTAGTTCAGTTCTAGTTCAGTTCTAGTTCAGTCTAGTTCAGTTCTAGTTCAGTTCTAGTTCAGTTCTAGTTCAGTTCTAGTTCAGTTCTAGTTCAGTTCTAGTTCAGTTCTAGTTCAGTTCTAGTTCAGTTCTAGTTCAGTTCTAGTTCAGTTCTAGTTCAGTTCTAGTTCAGTTCTAGTTCAGTTCTAGTTCAGTTCTAGTTCAGTCCTAGTTCAGTTCTAGTTCAGTTCTAGTTCGGTTCTAGTTCAGTTCTAGTTCAGTTCTAGTTCAGTTCTAGTTCAGTTCTAGTTCAGTTCTAGTTCAGTTCTAGTTCAGTTCTAGTTCAGTTCTAGTTCAGTTCTAGTTCAGTTCTAGTTCAGTTCTTGTTCAGTTCTAGTTCAGTTCTAGTTCAGTTCTAGTTCAGTTCTAGTTCAGTTCTAGTTCAGTTCTAGTTCAGTTCTAGTTCAGTTCTAGTTCAGTTCTAGTTCAGTTCTAGTTCAGTTCTAGTTCAGTTCTAGTTCAGTTCTAGTTCAGTTCTAGTTCAGTTCTAGTTCAGTTCTATTTCAGTTCTAGTTCATTTCTAGTTCAGCTCTAGTTCAGTTCTAGCTCAGTTTTAGTTAGTTTCTAGTTCAGTTCTAGTTCAGTTCTAGTTCATTTATAGTTCAGTTCTAGTTCAGTTCTAGTTCAGTTCTAGTTCAGTTCTAGTTCAGTTCTAGTTCAGTTCTAGTTCAGTTCTAGTTCAGTTCTAGTCAGTTCTAGTTTTCTAGTTCAGTTCTAGTTCAGTTCTAGTTCAGTTCTAGTTCAGTTCTAGTTCAGTTCTAGTTCAGTTCTAGTTCAGTTCTAGTTCAGTTCTAGTTCAGTTCTAGTTCAGTTCTAGTTCAGTTCTAGTTCAGTTCTAGTTCAGTTCTAGTTCAGTTCTAGTTCAGTTCTAGTTCAGTTCTAGTTCAGTTCTAGTTCAGTTCTAGTTCAGTTCTATTTCAGTTCTAGTTCATTTCTAGTTCAGCTCTAGTTCAGTTCTAGCTCAGTTTTAGTTCAGTTCTAGTTCAGTTCTAGTTCAGTTCTAGTTCAGTTCTAGTTCAGTTCTAGTTCAGTTCTAGTTCAGTTCTAGTTCAGTTCTAGTTCAGTTCTAGTTCAGTTCTAGTTCAGTTCTAGTTCAGTTAGTTTCAGTTCTAGTTCTGTTCTAGTTCAGTTCTAGTTCAGTTCTAGTTCAGTTCTAGTTCAGTTCTAGTTCAGTTCTAGTTCAGTTCTAGTTCAGTTCTAGTTCAGTTCTAGTTCAGTTTTAGTTCAGTTCTAGTTCAGTTCTAGTTCAGTTCTAGTTCAGTTCTAGTTCAGTTCTAGTTCAGTTCTAGTTCAGTTCTAGTTCAGTTCTAGTTCAGTTCTAGTTCAGTTCTAGTTCAGTTCTAGTTCAGTTCTAGTTCAGTTCTAGTTCAGTTCTAGTTCAGTTCTAGTTCAGTTCTAGTTCAGTTCTAGTTCAGTTCTAGTTCAGTTCTAGTTCAGTTCTAGTTCAGTTCTAGTTCAGTTCTAGTTCAGTTCTAGTTCAGTTCTAGTTCAGTTCTAGTTCAGTTCTAGTTCAGTTCTTGTTCAGTTCTAGTTCAGTTCTAGTTCAGTTCTAGTTCAGTTCTAGTTCAGTTCTAGTTCAGTTCTAGTTCAGTTCTAGTTCAGTTCTAGTTCGGTTCTAGTTCAGTTCTAGTTCAGTTCTAGTTCAGTTCTAGTTCAGTTCTAGTTCAGTTCTAGTTCAGTTCTAGTTCAGTTCTAGTTCAGTTCTAGTTCAGTTCTAGTTCAGTTCTAGTTCAGTTCTAGTTCAGTTCTAGTTCAGTTCTAGTTCAGTTCTAGTTCAGTTCTAGTTCAGTTCTAGTTCAGTTCTAGTTCAGTTCTAGTTCAGTTCTAGTTCTGTTCTAGTTCTGTTCTAGTTCTGTTCTAGTTCAGTTCTAGTTCATTCTAGTTCAGTTCTAGTTCAGTTCTAGTTCAGTTCTAGTTCAGTTCTAGTTCAGTTCTAGTTCAGTTCTAGTTCAGTTCTAGTTCAGTTCTAGTTCAGTTCTAGTTCAGTTCTAGTTCAGTTCTAGTTCAGTTCTAGTTCAGTTCTAGTTCAGTTCTAGTTCAGTTCTAGTTCAGTTCTAGTTCAGTTCTAGTTCAGTTCTAGTTCAGTTCTAGTTCAGTTCTAGTTCAGTTCTAGTTCAGTTCTAGTTCAGTTCTAGTTCAGTTCTAGTTCAGTTCTAGTTCAGTTCTAGTTCAGTTCTAGTTCAGTTCTAGTTCAGTTCTAGTTCAGTTCTAGTTCAGTTCTAGTTCAGTTCTAGTTCAGTTCTAGTTCAGTTCTAGTTCAGTTCTAGTTCAGTCTAGTTCAGTTCTAGTTCAGTTCTAGTTCAGTTCTAGTTCAGTTCTAGTTCAGTTCTAGTTCAGTTCTAGTTCAGTTCTAGTTCAGTTCTAGTTCAGTTCTAGTTCAGTTCTAGTTCAGTTCTAGTTCAGTTCTAGTTCAGTTCTAGTTCAGTTCTAGTTCAGTTCTAGTTCAGTTCTAGTTCAGTTCTAGTCAGTTCTAGTTCAGTTCTAGTTCAGTTTAGTTCAGTTCTAGTTCAGTTCTAGTTCAGTTTTAGTTCAGTTCTAGTTCAGTTCTAGTTCAGTTCTAGTTCAGTTCTAGTTCAGTTTTAGTTCAGTTCTAGTTCAGTTCTAGTTCAGTTCTAGTTCAGTTCTAGTTCAGTGTTCAGTTCTAGGTTCAGTTCTAGTTCGTTCTAGTTCATTTCTAGTTCAGTTTTCGGTTCAGTTCTAGTTCAGTTCTAGTTCAGCCTCTTGTGTAGATTAAGGCATACCTTCTTAGTGAGAACCAGTATTGTTATTGGGAAACTGGTTTGCTCAGCTCTTCGAAACAACATTTGATTCTAAAGTGATACTTAACATCGTATAAACAATAACTTCTCTACATTGTGAGTTGGAAGTTTATTCTTTTTGAAATTCCCCGAAGAGGTCGTGCGTAAATTGTGGTCACATCCATAAAAAAATCCTAAGAGACATTAAATGTAGAAATGTACTTAAAGGTTTTAAAATGCGAAGGAAATGTAGAGAACTAATAAAACGCTTTGAGGAGTTTAAATTTTAATAATTACAGATTTTATTTTTAAATTATATAAGTCCCACTGTACATGATACATGTATGTTTTTTGTCTCCTTACTTTTGTGGCAATTACAATTGCTGGCTTATAATTTACAACATTGCAACAAAAAAAAGAAAAACTTTCTACATAAATACAAACAATATAAATGCAATATATTTGTCTGAGTAGGTAACACCCATTGTCTGTTGTTCTTTTACATGACAAGCAAAGGATGCGAAAGAAAAAAATGTTTCATGTGTCTGTTTCGAATAAATAAAGAAATGCAGATTTAATACTAAAAGTTAATGTTGCAATTTTGTTGTTATTATTTACAATATACATATACAAAAAAGGAAATGGTTCCAAAATTTTATAGTAATAGCAAGTAATTTATAGGAATAAAATAACCAAATCTATACAAGAGTTTCATACGAAAATTAAAATTATTACCGCTGCGGACAGGATTCGAACCTGTGCGGATAGAACCCAATGGATTTCAAGTCCATCTCCTTAACCACTCGGACACCGCAGCTGATATAAAAAAAACAATTAAATATTACATATGTATGTATGTAGTATATAGAATAGGCCTGCGAGAAAAAATCTGTAATAGATAAGAGGACTACTTTCTCAGGATCTAAAACTGTGTCATTTAAAAGTTTTATTTTGTTAACTGAAAACCTGATATCCTTCAATTTTTATTAATATTACATATTAAAATCAAATGAGACACTTTAAAAAGGACATTTGAAAAATAAAATATTCGCTGCAGAAAGGATGCGAACATATGCTGGTAGAATTCAATGGATTTCAAGGCCATCTACTTAACCACTCGCACACCACTGCTTGATATGAGTGCAAGTTTCGAAATAGTAAATACATTAAATTAAATGTCAAAAAGGATAATTTAACTAAACGATTGTTGATTTGAATAGATACCACTATGCGTTAAAATTTAAGAAAATAACACGCTGTGGACAGGATTCGAACCTGTGCGGGTAGAACCCAATGGATTTCAAGTCCATCTCCTTAACCACTCGGACACCACAGCTTGATATTTAAAGGAAATATTGTTCAATTAAGTTCTAATTGGAATCTTGTTCAGTTTTAGTTTAGTTCTAGTTCTGTTCTAGTTCTGTTCTATTCTAGTTCTGTTCTAGTTCTGTTCTAGTCTGTTCTAGCTCTGTTCTAGTCTGTTCTAGTTCTGTTCTAGTTTTGTTCTAGTTTTGTTCTAGTTTTGTTCTAGTTCTGTTCTAGTTCTGTTCTAGTTCTGTTCTAGTTCGGTTCTAGTTCTGTTCTAGTTCTGAATCTAGTTCTGTTCTAGTTCTGTTCAAGTGTCTGTTCTAGTTCTGTTCTAGTTCTGTTCTAGTTCTGTTCTAGTTCTGTCTAGTTCTGTTCTAGTTCTGTTCTAGTTCTGTTCTAGTTCTGTTCAGTTCTGTTCTAGTTCTGTTCTAGTTCTGTTCTAGTTCTGTTCTAGTTCTGTTCTAGTTCTGTTCTAGTTCTGTTCTAGTTCTGTTCTAGTTCTGTTCTAGTTCTGTTCTGTTAGTTCTGTTCTAGTTCTGTTCTAGTTCTGTTCTAGTTCTGTTCTAGTTCTAGTTCTTCTAGTTCTGTTCTAGTTCTGTCTAGTTCTGTCTAGTTCTGTTCTAGTTCTGTTCTAGTTCTGTTCTAGTTCTGTCTTTCTGTTCTAGTTCTGTTCTAGTTCTGTTCTATTCTGTTCTAGTTCTGTTCTAGGTTCTGTTCTAGTTTCTGTACTAGTTCTGTCTAGTTCTGTTCTAGTTCTGTTCTAGTTCTGTTCTAGTTCTGTTCTAGTTCTGTTCTAGTTCTGTTTCTAGTTCTGTTCTAGTTCTGTTCTAGTTCTGTTCTAGTTCTGTTTCTAGTTCTGTTCTGATTCTGTTCTAGTTCTGTTCTAGTTCTGTTCTAGTTCTGTTCTAGTTCTGTCTAGTTCTGTTCTAGTTCTGTGCTAGTTCAAGTAAATAGATTGTTGATTTGAATAGATACCATTATGCGTTTAAAATTTAAGAAAATAATACGCTGTGGACAGGATTCGAACCTGTGCGGGTAGAACCCAATGGATTTCAAGTCCATCTCCTTAACCACTCGGACACCACAGCTTCAATTAAGTTCTAGTTGGAATCTAGTTCAGTTTTAGTTTAGTTCTAAATCTGTTCTAGTTCTGTTTTTTCTGTTCTAGTTCTGTTCTAGTTCTGTTCTAGTTCTGTTCTAGTTCTGTTCTAGTTCTGTTCTAGTTCTGTTCTAGTTCTGTTCTAGTTCTGTTCTAGTTCTGTTCTAGTTCTGTTCTAGTTCTGTTCTTGTTCTGTTCTAGTTCTGTTCTAGTTCTGTTCTAGTTCTGTTCTAGTTCTGTTCTAGTTCTGTTCTAGTTCTGTTCTAGTTCTGTTCTAGTTCTGTTCTAGTTCTGTTCTAGTTCTGTTCTAGTTCTGTTCTAGTTCTGTTCTAGTTCTGTTCTAGTTCTGTTCTATTTCTGTTCTAGTTCTGTTCTAGTTCTGTTCTAGTTCTGTTCTAGTTCTGTTCTAGTTCTGTTCTAGTTCTGTTCTAGTTCTGTTCTAGTTCTGTTCTAGTTCTGTTTGTTTTCTAGTTCTGTTCTTGTTCTGTTCTAGTTCTGTTCTAGTTCTGTTCTAGTTCTGTTCTAGTTCTGTTCTAGTTCTGTTCTAGTTCTGTTCTAGTTCTGTTCTAGTTTTGTTCTGTTTCTATTTACTACTTGTTGAAGATCGTATTTCTTAAGAGGGGCACAGTTTTGCGACTTCGCTCTCAAGAACTAATGTGATAGTATGTGACCATCGCTGTCTTTAATGCATTTAACTATAAAATTCGCTTAAAACCTGTAGTTTAAGCAACAACTCCAATAACAAAATAATTTGTCTGTCTGTATTGTTGGTCATTTGTCCATTTCATGTTATCCTTATGATGTTGTTATTTCTGGCGGGTTTTCTACCTCTTAAGCATATTTTCGTCTACACCACAAATGCAATAAGAGCTCTTTTTCTTTTTTCCCCTTTTTTAGTTGTTGCTGTTGTATATGGTCCGCTTAAGTGCAGGGAATTATAGGAAATTGTTTATAGAAATGATAAGGTAGAGATGAGAGGCTGATATTTCTTTTTTCTGCCAGCCTTTTGTTAAATAAAGGCAGAGGATTTTAAATTGCCAAGTATGTCTGTCTGAGTGCATGGAATTTTTTGTTCCGGTGGGTACAAAAATAAATGAAATAAATTGTTTGTTGTGACTGGTCAGTGTGAAGGATTTTGGCGGGGGAGAAAAAAAAAAATTAGATATAACAGTGGTATACGGGTTTTGAATTTTTGTTTATTTGGAAACAAAAAAGGTTCCATTTACATACATAGTCTAGTGTGAGTTTATCTAGTTTATGTGGGATTGATTATTAATAATTTTTTTTTTATAATTTTATAGTTTGTAAACCACTGTATTTAAAAATTTTGTGCTTTTTTTTCTTGTTTAACTCTCATATGTAGACAGGTATTAAATGTTGAAGTTAAATGTGTAAAATGGCATAAAAATATGTCTGTTGTACATTGTTGAACATGATGTCAGACAGACATTTCTTTTATTTAAAAAAATAGAATAAGAAAAAATAAGTTTTTTTATAAAAACCGTTTTTTTCTCTTCCACTCAAATTTGTTCATATAAAATAAATAACATGGAAGGAGGAACACATGCTCGTTTTTCTTAATGAATATTTTTTTTATTTATTTTTCTGATTAAATTAATTGAGTTGAGTTGCAGTCCTTGAATGTTAAAATCGTTATTTAAATAATTCTATTTAATATGTATTTCCAACTTGAAACAAACAATTCAACTGCAATGCTTATATAATTTATTATTATAAATCTATTTAATTAAATATACATATTGTCATTCTTATATAAATATGTTCTTATTTTTAATACGTTTAACAGAAAGCCCTAATTAAACGCAACAAATTCGATTTATTTAGCACAAAATATGATTATGCCACCTGAACCTATGATTAATATTTAATTAAAAATAATTAAATATTAAGTATACGCCTGTCTGCATAACAAATACACGTGTTCAACTTGGCTACCATCTTTAACTGCTAGAGAATTCTTTTATCATCATTCAAGTAAGAAGAAGGTATTTTGTTTAAATACCAGAATATATTTCAGTTATTACTGTGTATTTTAAGGGTTTCCCTTAAACACTTTTAAATTATTTGGTTATTATTAGTACAAATCAATTACGTTATAGCTCCAGTTCAGTTCAACTTCAGTTCTAGTTCAGTTCTAGATCAGTTCTAGTTTAGTTCTAGTTCAGTTCTAGTTCAGTTCTAGTTCAGTTCTAGTTCTAGTTCAGTTCTAGTTCAGTTCTAGTTCAGTTCTAGTTCAGTTCTAGTTCAGTTCTAGTTCAGTTCAAGTTCAGTTCTAGTTCAGTTCTAGTTCAGTTCTAGTTCAGTTCTAGTTCAGTTCTAGTTCAGTTCTAGTTCAGTTCTAGTTCAGTTCTAGTTCAGTTCTAGTTCAGTCCTAGTTCAGTTCTAGTTCAGTTCTAGTTCAGTTCTAGTTCAGTTCTAGTTCAGTTCTAGTTCAGTTCTAGTTCAGTTCTAGTTCAGTTTCTAGTTCAGTTCTAGTTCAGTTCTAGTTCAGTTCTAGTTCAGTTCTAGTTCAGTTCTAGTTCAGTTCTAGTTCAGTTCTAGTTCAGTTCTAGTTCAGTTCTAGTTCAGTTCTAGTTCAGTTCTAGTTCAGTTCTAGTTCAGTTCTAGTTCAGTTCTAGTTCAGTTCTAGTTCAGTTCAGTTCTAGTTCAGTTCTAGTTCAGTTCTAGTTCAGTTCTAGTTCAGTTCTAGTTCAGTTCTAGTACAGTTCTAGTTCAGTTCTAGTTCAGTTCTAGTTCAGTTCTAGTTCAGTTCTAATTCAGTTCTAGTTCAGTTCTAGTTCAGTTCTAGTTCAGTTCTAGTTCAGTTCTAGTTCAGTTCTAGTTCAGTTCTAGTTCAGTTCTAGTTCAGTTCTAATTCAGTTCTAGTTCAGTTCTAGTTCAGTTCTAGTTCAGTTCTAGTTCAGTTCTAGTTCAGTTCTAGTTCAGTTCTAGTTCAGTTCTTGTTCAGTTCTAGTTCAGTTCTAGTTCAGTTTCTAGTTCAGTTCTAGTTCAGTTCTAGTTCAGTTCTAGTTCAGTTCTAGTTCAGTTCTAGTTCAGTTCTAGTTCAGTTCTAGTTCAGTTCTAGTTCAGTTCTAGTTCAGTTCTAGTTCAGTTCTAGTTCAGTTCTAGTTCTGTTCTAGTTCAGTTCTAGCTCAGTTCTAGTTCAGTTCTAGTTCAGTTCTAGTTCAGTTCTAGTTCAGTTCTAGTTCAGTTCTAGTTCAGTTCTAGTTCAGTTCTAGTTCAGTTCTAGTTCAGTTCTAGTTCAGTTCTAGTTCAGTTCTAGTTCAGTTCTAGTTCAGTTCTAGTTCAGTTCTAGTTCAGTTCTAGTTCAGTTCTAGTTCAGTTCTAGTTCAGTTCTAGTTCAGTTCTAGTTCAGTTCTAGTTCAGTTCTAGTTCAGTTCTAGTTCAGTACTAGTTCAGTTCTAGTTCAGTTCTAGTTCAGTTCTAGTTCAGTTCTAGTTCAATTCTAGTTCAGTTCTAGTTCAGTTCTAGTTCAGTTCTAGTTCAGTTCTAGTTCAGTTCTAGTTCAGTTCTAGTTCAGTTCTAGTTCAGTTCTAGTTCAGTTCTAGTTCAGTTCTAGTTCCAGTTCTAGTTCAGTTCTAGTTCAGTTCTAGTTCAGTTCTAGTTCAGTTCTAGTTCAGTTCTAGTTCAGTTTCTAGTTCAGTTTCTAGTTCAGTTCTAGTTCTGTTCTTTCTGGTTCTAGTTCTGGTCTGCTCTGTTTTCTGTTCGGGTTCTGTTCTGGTTCTGTTCTGTTCTTTTCTGGTTCTGTTCTGGTTCTGTTCTGGTTCTGTTTCTGGTTCTGTTCTGGTTCTGTTCTGGTTCTGTTCTGGTTCTATTCTGGTTCTGTTCTGGTTCTATTCTGGTTCTGTTTTTGGTCTGTCTGGTTCTTCTGGTTTCTGGTTCTGGTTCTGGTTCTGTTCTGGTTCTGGTTCTGTTCTGGTTCTGTTCTGGTTCTGTTCTGGTTCTGTTCTGGTTCTGTTCTGGTTCTGTTCTGGTTCTGTTCTGGTTCTGTTCTGGTTCTGTTCTGGTTCTGGTTCTGTTCTGGTTCTGTTCTGGTTCTGTTCTGTTCTGGTTCTGTTCTGGTTCTGTTCTGGTTCTGGTTCTGTTCTGGTTCTGTTCTGGTTCTGTTCTGGTTCTGTTCTGGTTCTGTTCTGGTTCTGTTCTGGTTCTGTTCTGGTTCTGGTTCTGTTCTGGTTCTGTTCTGTTCTGGTTCTGTTCTGGTTCTGTTCTGGTTCTGTTCTGGTTCTGTTCTGGTTCTTCTGGTTCTGTTCTGTTCTGTTCTGGTTCTGTTCTGATTCTGTTCTGGTTCTGTTCTGGTTCTGTTCTGGTTCTGTTCTGGTTCTGTTCTGGTTCTGTTCTGGTTCTGTTCTGGTTCTGTTCTGGTTCTGTTCTGGTTCTGTTCTGGTTCTGTTCTGTTCTGCTGTTCTGGTTCTGTTCTGGTTCTGGTTCTGTCTGGTTCTGGTCTGGTTCTGTTCTGGTTTGTTCTGGTTCTGTTCTGGTTCTGTTTCTGGTTCTGTTCTGGGTTCTGTTCTGGTTCTGTTCTGGTTCTGTTCTGGTTCTGTTCTGGTTCTGTTCTGGTTCTGTTCTGGTTCTGTTCTGGTTCTGTTCTGGTTCTGTTTCTGGTTCTGGTTCTGTTCTGGTTCTGTTCTGGTTCTGTTTCTGGGTTCTGTTCTGGTTCTGTTCTGGTTCTGTTCTGGTTCTGTTCTGGTTCTGTTCTGGTTCTGTTCTGGTTCTGTTCTGGTTCTGTTCTGGTTCTGTTCTGTTCTGTTCTGGTCTGTTCTGGTTCTGTCTGGTTCTGTTCTGGTTCTGTTCTGGTTCTGTCTGGTTCTGTTCTGGTTCTGTTCTGGTTCTGTTCTGGTTCTGTTCTGGTTCTGTTCTGGTTCTGTTCTGGTTCTGTTCTGGTTCTGTTCTGGTTCTGTTCTGGTTCTGTTCTGGTTCTGTTCTGGTTCTGTTCTGGTTCTGTTCTGGTTCTGTTCTGGTTCTGTTCTGGTTCTGTTCTGGTTCTGTTCTGGTTCTGTTCTGGTTCTGTTCTGGTTCTGTTCTGGTTCTGTTCTGGTTCTGTTTGGTTCTGTTCTGGTTCTGTTCTGGTTCTGTTCTGGTTCTGTTCTGGTTCTGTTCTGGTTCTGTTTTGGTTCTGTTCTGGTTCTGTTCTGGTTTTGTTCTGGTGTTCTGTTCTGGTTCTGGTTCTGTTCTGGTTCTGTTCTGGTTCTGTTCTGGTTCTGTTCTGGTTCTGGTTCTGGTTCTGTTCTGGTTCTGTTCTGGTTCTGTTCTGGTTCTCGTCTATTCTTTATTACCAAAATATTTATTCTATCACACTGGGACACTCTTTGAAATATATAGTAATAACATACAATTTATACTCTTTTATACAATCATTCATATATGTATGTATGTGAGAACTTGTATATGTATGTATATAAATATCTTTAAGATTATATATTCAGCTCAAGGCCGTTAACGTTTTTTGAATTACATACACATTTTGTTTTCTGTATGCTAAAGATTCTGCCTGTTAAAATTTCGAAAAAAGACATAACAATAACAACAGCAACAATAATCTCACGAAAAATAAAGGAAAACAATGCAGAGGAATGTGAAGTAAAGCAAAAGAAATATACATAGGATAAACATATTTGCATAAATACTTCCCGCTTAGTTATATGAATACATGTACTGCATACATTTTTACTGAATTTATTTCTTCTTCGTCTTCTAACACTTTTGGTATCTATCGTAGCATCCCAGTAAACAATTTTTTCAGACATGTCTGATGTCAGAAATTTTCTGAAATAATTCTTATACTTTATCAGAATTTTTAACGAATTTCTAAATTTCCTTTAGACATTTTACAGAATAATCGGCAAACTGTTTGTTAGACTTTTCTGCACATTTCTGAAGTATTAAACGATTAATATCAGACTTGTCTGCACATTGTCGAAAGGGAATTTCAGTGTTACGACAATTATGAGACTAATCTTTTTTATTCCTATATTATTTTTTAGACATAAAGGAGAATAGTCTATACATTTTCTGAAGTAAAATATAAAATGGATTAAGAATTATATCCGATAAATCTGCACATAATCTGAAGAGAATTGTTTTTGTAACGTTCCTTTAGATATTTAACAGAATAGTCTGCACATTTTCTGATATTTTTTGCTCGGTCATTTTGTTCCCATTTTCAGTACTTTTGTAAGAAAATTTTGCTACAACTCTGCACATTATCTGAAGGAAATTTGTTTTTTTTTTTATAAAAATCATGCACAAACCTGTTTATATTTTGAAATTCGTCAACTGTAACTTTAAAAAGGAATTTAACTTTTATTTTCTTTTATTTTCTCAGTTAGTTTTTGGAAATCAAGTAAACAACATCTGCATATGTTATGATTATTGTTTAAATTTCTTTAAACTTTGTTAATACACAGAAATTAGCAAACAAATTACATCATTTTTTATGGTTTAATTTTATAATTTTAAATAGATGTATATATATACGTAAGTAGTATGGTTTAATTTTATTAATTTTAAAAATAATCTATAAATTTATATTATTTATTTATGTACCCTTAAGAAGTCATGAATAATGGAAGCTTATAAATTATTATTAAAATTAATAAACTTAAACCATAATAAATTGTATATATGAAAATAGTTTTCATCAGACGTTGATCAGAATAGTCAGGCCATTTTCTTATACTTGATCAGACTTTTGTACGAACTGTCGGACATTTTATCAGACATTTATCCGACATCTATCAGACATTCTTATACTTGATCAGACTTTTGAACGAAATGTCGGACATTTTATCAGACATTTATACGACATCTATCAGACTTTCTTATATTTGATCAGACTTTCGTACGAAATGTCGAAAGAATGTCAGACATGGTACCAGACTTTAATCAGATTTGTCGAAAATTCCTTCAGAATTTCCCCAGGAATTTACATCAGATTTCGTACCGAATTCTGACCGACAACTCTGCACATTATTCCGAATTTCCTCCGACAAAGAGTTCCGAATTCCGAGCAACCTTTCATACGATTTTCGTAACGAATTCTGACGGAATTCGGATACGAAATCGGGAACTTGTGTAGACTGTCGGTACGAATTCGTTACGAATTCGGCAAAAATTGTTTAGTGGGATGACAATAATTATGATTATATAGCAATCATTTTGTTGCAACTGCTGGATGCTGAGCCGAATATAAAAATGTTGGAGGAAAATTAAAGATTGGAGAAAAGCAATAATTGAAATGGTAACTGATTTTGCAGTTCAGTTCTTATTCAGTTCTAGTTCAGCTCTAGTTCAGTTCTAGTTCAGTTCTAGTTCAGTTCTAGTTCAGTTCTAGTTCAGTTCTAGTTCAGTTCTAGTTCAGTTCTAGTTCAGTTCTAGTTCAGTTCTAGTTCAGTTCTAGTTCAGTTCTAGTTCAGTTCTAGTTCAGTTCTAGTTCAGTTCTAGTTCAGTTCTAGTTCAGTTCTAGTTCAGTTCTAGTTCAGTTCTAGTTCAGTTCTAGTTCAGTTCTAGTTCAGTTCTAGTTCAGTTCTAGTTCAGTTCTAGTTCAGTTCTAGTTCAGTTCTAGTTCAGTTCTAGTTCAGTTCTAGTTCAGTTCTAGTTCAGTTCTAGTTCAGTTCTAGTTCAGTTCTAGTTCAGTTCTAGTTCAGTTCTAGTTCAGTTCTAGTTCAGTTCTAGTTCAGTTCTAGTTCAGTTCTAGTTCAGTTCTAGTTCAGTTCTAGTTCAGTTCTAGTTCAGTTCTAGTTCAGTTCTAGTTTAATTCTAGTTCAGTTCTAATTCTCTTCTCTTTAAAGACCTTGTTGCGTATACTTAATAAATAAGTTTTTTTTACATTACATATTCCTCATACGCCTTCATAGGCAGCTGCACTTTCTCTCACAAATTTCCCTCTTTAGAAATCCCACTCAATTATATGTTTTGTCAAATTCATGTGAAATTTTCTTTTTTTTTCAGATTTATTAATTGAAATATTTGTTTGTTTTCAGTAATTAGCTAATTAATTTTATTAAGTTGTTTTGCTGTTGATTTCATTATTATTTTAGGTTTCTTTTCTTAGAATATGTGAGTGTTTCAGCATCTGGACCCTCCTGTGTCGAATTATGCTTATTTTTATGGCTTTATGTTGTGGCCTTCCCCCGGTTTATTTTATTGTATTAAATTCAATTTGGTTTTTTTTATTAATCTGTGCTTTTTTTGCTTAATGCCCAAAACACCAATAATAGAGAAATACGTTGGTGTTATTTTCTTTGAATTCTTGTAATTGCATACAGTTATTTTTTATCCTGTCGTTTGGTTTTTAGTTCAAGGACATGTTTTTAAGGCCAAAACGTGATTTATGATCAAATAATATTTTTGTTGCTTTTTTTATTCGTTTTTTTTTCTATTTTGGATTGCGGCAACAAATGGCAAATAAATTATAAAGAAAAAGGCGTAAATAAGTAAAGTGGCTAAATATAAGTGATTTTTGGGTGAGAATTTTAAATTGTTTTATAAAGGGTTTGGGGTTGTGTTTAGATTGTTCATCTTTTACAGTTTTGCCAGACAATTTAGGTGGGAGAGCAGTGACAAGTTTTCTGAGAAAACAAATTTATGACAAATGTTAAAGATTTAATCTAGTTATCGAAAGCTAAAGACAAGATGCAAATTGTAAAATGTTAGATTTTATTATGAATAATTTAGAAATTTTTCTCATCTAAAATCTCCTCTAACAATTTCCAAAAACTTTCCAGCAAATCTTACCTATAGCAAGAATTCTTGCCCAAATTAACACTAAAATAAAATGTACAAATTGTCTTTTTGTTAAGATGTTAAAAAAGAGAGAAATTTGTATAAATTTGTCTCAAGTATTCGAGCATAAGATGTCCTTAAACCATAATGGCACTTTATTTGATTGTGGTCATTAAAATAATGTTTATTAAAAATATGTATAAAACAAAAAACCAACAGAATTTTCAAAAATAAAACAACATTATCATCATCATCATCGTCATACTGTTTGTCAAGTTTAGTTGTATTATGATTTTTTATCTTTTTGACAAATTTATACGTAGCTTGTCCCTTCCTGTTACTTTTTTTGTTACAAACATTGTGTTGTTGTTATTGCTGATTTTTATTTTCCAAACACAAATCCAATTATAACTTACAATATTACTACATAAAATAAACTACTACTTACATTTAAGTTATTTTATTTCAATGTAAGAATTTTACACTTTACTACGAATTACTGGCCCCCACAAACCGGAAACATGGGAAGTTTGTTAAGGAAAATAGATGAGGAAAATATACCGGAAATACTCATAAATATTGAAGAGAAAAATAATAAGAAAAACAATATGTGTGGTGAACATTAGAAACTCTTCAACAGGTTGAGATGGGACCTAACCGATTTAGATCGGCATAAGTTTAGTTGTGTTCTAGATATATTCTAGTTCTGTTCTAGTACTGTTCTAGTTCTGTTCTAGTTCTGTTATAGTTCTGTTCTAGTTCTGTTCTAGATCTGTTCTAGTTCTGTTCTAGTTCTGTTCTAGTTCTGTTCTAGTTCTGTTCTAGTTCTGTTCTAGTTCCGTTCTAGTTCTGTTCTAGTTCTGTTCTAGTTCTGTTCTAGTTCTGTTCTAGTTCTGTTCTAGTTCTGTTCTAGTTTCTGTTCTAGTTCTGTTCTAGTTCTGTTCTAGTTCTGTTCTAGTTCTGTTCTAATTCTGTTCTAGTTCTGTTCTAGTTCTGTTCTAGTTCTGTTCTAGTTCTGTTCTAGTTCTGTTCTAGTTCTAGTTCTGTTCTAGTTCTGTTCTAGTTCTGTTCTGTTATGTTCTAGTTCTGTTCTAGTTCTGTTCTAGTTCTGTTCTAGTTCTGTTCTAGTTCTGTTCTATTCTGTTCTAGTTCTGTTCTAGTTCTGTTCTAGTTCTGTTCTAGTGCTTTCTAGTTCTGTTCTAGTTCTGTTCTAGTTCTGTTCCAGTTCTGTTCTAGTTCTCTTCTAGTTCTGTTCTAAGTTCTGTTCTAGTTCTGTTTCTAGTTCTGTGTCTAGTTCTGTTCTAGTTCTTTCTAGTTCTTTCTAGTTCTGTTCTAGTTCTGTTCTAGTTCTGGTCTAGTTCTCGTGCTAGTTCTGTTCTAGTTCTGTTCTAGTTCTGTTCTAGTTCTGTTCTAGTTCTGTTCTAGTTCTGTTCTAGTTCTGTTCTGTTCTAGTTCTGTTCTAGTTCTGTTCTAGTTCTGTTCTAGTTCTGTTCTAGTTCTGTTCTAGTTCTGTTCTAGTTCTGTTCTGTTCTAGTTCTGTTTCTAGTTCTGTTCTAGTTCTGTTCTAGTTCTGTTCTAGTCTGTTCTAGTCTTCTGTTCTGTTCTAGTTCTGTTCTGTTCTAGTTCTGTTCTAGTTTTCTTGTTCTAGTTCTGTTCTAGTTCTGTTCTAGTTCTGTTCTAGTTCTGTTCTAGTTCTGTTCTAGTTCTGTTCTAGTTCTGTTCTAGTTCTGTTCTAGTTCTGTTCTAGTTCTGTTCTAGTTTCTAGTTCTGTTCTAGTTCTGTTCTAGTTCTGTTCTAGTTCTGTTCTAGTTTCTGTTCTAGTTCTGTTCTAGTTCGTTCTAGTTCTGTTAGTTCTGTTCTAGTTCTGTTCTAGTTCTGTTCTAGTTCTGTTCTAGTTCGTTAGTTCTGTTCTAGTTCTGTTCTAGTTCTGTTCTAGTTCCTGTTCTAGTTCTGTTCTAGTTCTGTTCTAGTTCTGTTCTAGTTCTGTTCTAGTTCTGTTCTAGTTCTGTTCTAGTTCTGTTCTAGTTCTGTTCTAGTTCTGTTCTAGTTCTGTTCTAGTTCTGTTCTAGTTCTGTTCTAGTTCTGTTCTAGTTCTGTTCTAGTTCTGTCTAGTTCTGTTCTAGTTCTGTTCTAGTTCTCTTCTAGTCTGTTCTAGTTCTGTTCTAGTTTCTGTTCTAGTTCTGTTCTAGTTCTGTTCTAGTTCTGTTCTAGTTCTGTTCTAGTTCTGTTCTAGTTCTGTTCTAGTTCTGTTCTAGTTCTGTTCTAGTTCTGTTCTAGTTCTGTTCTAGTTCTGTTCTAGTTCTGTTCTAGTTCTGTTCTAGTTCTGTTCTAGTTCTGTTCTGTTCTAGTTCTGTTCTAGTTCTGTTCTAGTTCTGTTCTAGTTCTGTTCTAGTTCTGTTCTAGGTCTGTTCTAGTTCTGTTCTAGTTCTGTTCTAGTTCTGTTCTAGTTCTGTTCTAGTTCTGTTCTAGTTCTGTTTTAGTTCTGTTCTAGTTCTGTTTCTAGTTCTGTTCTAGTTCTGTTCTAGTTCTGTTCTAGTTCTGTTTTAGTTCTGTTCTAGTTCTGTTCTAGTTCTGTTCTAGTTCTGTTCTAGTTCTGTTCTAGTTCTGTTCTAGTTCTGTTCTAGTTCTGTTCTAGTACTGTTCTAGTTCTGTTTCAGTTGCATCTCATTTCTGCTCTAGTTATATTTCACAATTATATTACAAATATGAAGGATATAATGATTAGTTTCATAGAAAAGATAGTTTCCAAATACTAAAACGAGTGATTGACATAAGTAAGTAATAGTGAAGATAATGAAAAAGGGGTTGAATAGAATTACAACCCAGGTAGTACAAAAAAACTGAAGAGGTGTTTGTTTTACTCTTATTAATTAGAAGCTAATTAAGTAGTATTTGTGGTATAAAAGAAGGACGATTTCTATAAGAATGAAGATTTTTTCATTATGCATCACAACATTTGCATTAAGGTTTATTATAAATTATTATGATTATGATGTCAGAAGGCAAAACCTGAAAAGCAAAACTTAGACAAGATGTTGAGCTGCATGGCTTTGTACTTGCTAACTAGAAATTTACAAAGTTGTAATATAACGCGAATAAATATGAAAATGACCTTCGGTATAGTTATAATAAAAACAAAGTTATATTCTATGCTAAACAAATTTTCTAGTAAATAAATAAAGGAGTACAGAGATTTATGAAGTAACATAAATAAATGTAGAAAAAAACTAAGTTTATTTATTTAAATCAAAAGAGTAGTTGAGGTAAAAGAAAATTTGTCCTTAAAGTAATTAAGATAAAAAAGAAGATAAAAAGAGAAATAAATTCTAAAGTAATTAAGAATATAAAATAAACTTAAAAAGGACGACTGTGACGTGATGAATTGGCTTGTTTGAAGAGGCTTTTTAACATTTCTTACCCTAATATGTATTAAGTAACATAAATAAAATATAAGTCAATGTTAAGAATACATAACAAAATGCCCTGTTTTGTATACTTGTTTTAACCTAGTTTAGACAAAGATCAGTTCTAGATCAGTAGTAGATCAAATCCGGTTTAGCTTCTAGTTCAGTTCTAATTCAGTTCTAGTTCAGTTCTAGTTCAGTTCTAGTTCAGTTCTTGTTTCAGTTCTAGTTTAGTTCTAGTTCAGTTCTAGTTCAGTTCTAGTTCAGTTTCTAGTTCAGTTCTAGTTCAGTTCTAGTTCAGTTCTAGTTCAGTTCTAGTTCAGTTCTAGTTCAGTTCTAGTTCAGTTCTAGTCAGTTCTAGTTCAGTTCTAGTTCAGTTCTAGTCAGTTCTAGTTTAGTCTAGTTCAGTTCTAGTTCAGTTCTAGTTCAGTTCTAGTTCAGTTCTAGTTTAGTTCTAGTTCAGTTCTAGTTCAGTTCTAGTTCAGTTCTAGTTCAGTTCTAGTCAGTTCTAGTTCAGTTCTAGTTCAGTTCTAGTTCAGTTCTAGTTTCAGTTCTAGTTCAGTTCTAGTTTCAGTATTCTAGTTCAGTTCTAGTTCAGTTCTAGTTCAGTTCTAGTTCAGTTCTAGTTCAGTTCTAGTTCAGTTCTAGTTCAGTTCTAGTTCAGTTCTAGTTCAGTTCTAGTTCAGTTCTAGTTCAGTTCTAGTTCAGTTCTAGTCAGTTCTAGTTCAGTTCTAGTTCAGTTCTAGTTCAGTTCTAGTTCAGTTCTAGTTCAGTTCTAGTTCAGTTCTAGTTCAGTTCTAGTTCAGTTCTAGTTCAGTTCTAGTTCAGTTCTAGTTCAGTTCTAGTTCAGTTCTAGTTCAGTTCTAGTTCAGTTCTAGTTCAGTTCTAGTTCAGTTCTAGTTCAGTTCTAGTTCAGTTCTAGTTCAGTTCTAGTTCAGTTCTAGTTCAGTTCTAGTTCAGTTCTAGTTCAGTTCTAGTTCAGTTCTAGTTCAGTTCTAGTTCAGTTCTAGTTCAGTTCTAGTTCAGTTCTAGTTCAGTTCTAGTTCAGTTCTAGTTCAGTTCTAGTTCAGTTCTAGTTCAGTTCTAGTTCAGTTCTAGTTCAGTTCTAGTTCAGTTCTAGTTCAGTTCTAGTTCAGTTCTAGTTCAGTTCTAGTTCAGTTCTAGTTCAGTTCTAGTTCAGTTCTAGTTCAGTTCTAGTTCAGTTCTAGTTCAGTTCTAGTTCAGTTCTAGTTCAGTTCTAGTTCAGTTCTAGTTCAGTTCTAGTTTAGTTCTAGTTCAGTTCTAGTTCAGTTCTAGTTGAGTTCTAGTTCAGTTCTAGTTCAGTTCTAGTTCAGTTCTAGTTCAGTTCTAGTTCAGTTCTAGTTCAGTTCTAGTTCAGTTCTAGTTCAGTTCTAGTTCAGTTCTAGTTCAGTTCTAGTTCAGTTCTAGTTCAGTTCTAGTTCAGTTCTAGTTCAGTTCTAGTTCAGTTCTAGTTCAGTTCTAGTTCAGTTCTAGTTCATTCTAGTTCAGTTCTAGTTCAGTTCTAGTTCAGTTCTAGTTCAGTTCTAGTTCAGTTCTAGTTCAGTTCTAGTTCAGTTCTAGTTCAGTTCTAGTTCAGTTCTAGTTCAGTTCGTTCACTTCTAGTTCAGTTCTAGTTCAGTTCTAGTTCAGTTCTAGTTCAGTTCTAGTTCAGTTCTAGTTCAGTTCTAGTTCAGTTCTAGTTCAGTTCTAGTTCAGTTCTAGTTCAGTTCTAGTTCAGTTCTAGTTCAGTTCTAGTTCAGTTCTTTTCAGTTCTAGTTCAGTTCTAGTTCAGTTCTAGTTCAGTTCTAGTTCAGTTCTAGTTCAGTTCTAGTTCAGTTCTAGTTCAGTTCTAGTTCAGTTCTAGTTCAGTTCTAGTTCAGTTCTAGTTCAGTTCTAGTTCAGTTCTAGTTCAGTTCTAGTTCAGTTCTAGTTCAGTTCTAGTTCATTTCTAGTTCATTTCTAGTTCAGTTCTAGTTCAGTTCTAGTTCAGTTCTAGTTCAGTTCTAGTTCAGTTCTAGTTCAGTTCTAGTTCTGTTTTAGTTCAGTTCTAGTTCAGTTCTAGTTCAGTTCTAGTTAGTTTTTGATAGTATATTAATAATAGAACTTACTGTATACCATTGCGTATGATTGATTTTAATTTAACATTAAATAATGAAATTACATACTTTCTTTAAATGAAATTGTTAAAGGAAATTAATCCCTTTAAGTTTCTCAAATACTCAAATATTATAATCGAATTTTCTTGTATGACACTAAAATAAATAGATTTAGCATGGCTGACTTAATTTTTAATCTAATTTATTTAATATACTTATAATTTATTCAATGCTTTTCGAACTGTTAATTTTAACCAGAAACATTTTAACACATACATTGAAATTTGTGGTATTAAAACTAGATGTTTTTGTGGAATGAGAAGAGCAAAATGATGATAAATATAAAATATTTGGTTAAGGATGATTGCAATAAGAAGGATAAATTTATAAATAACTAGCTATACCCAGTGTGCTTCGCCACCCTCATCGTAATGGAATAAAATAAATATCATTATTGTAAATGTATTTATATCTGCAATATCAAAAATTCCCCTTTTAGAGAACTCTTTAAGTTTGATTTTATGATTCTAGTCTCAATATTACAGAAAATTAAAAAAAAAAACAGTTGAAAAACTAAAAAGTACCAGACAGTGCCTTTTTATATATTTTCATTAAATCAGGATGACGCATGTTTAATTTTCAACCAGAAACCAAAAAAATCGCATAAAGATTTTTATACAATCAGGAAGCTACATGTCCAATTTTATGTTTTTAGGTTCAATATTATAGAAAATTCGAAAAGTATTAGTAAAAGAAAAAAAAGTACCAGAGTATCTTTTTTCAATTTTCGTTCAATTGGGATACTGCGTGTTTAATTTTATGTTTTTATATTCAATATTTTAAAAAGCTCTAAAAGTACCAGTACCAGTGAAGTACGAAAAAGTACCAAAAAACCTATTTTATTTAATTGCATGTTCCTAAGTTCAATATTATAGAAAATTCAAAAAGTACCAGAAAATATTCCAGTTTAAATTCTCATTCACTCAAGTACCTGATTGCTTTTATAGATTCTAATTAACTCCGGGCTCCACATGCTTAATTTCATGTTTCTAGGATCAATATTATAAAAAACACAAAAAGTACCTTTTGAAGAACGAAAAAGTACCAAAAAGTGCCCTTTTATAGGTTCTCACTTAATCCAGGCTCTAAACGCTTAATTTCATGTTTCTAGGTTCAATATTATAGAAAATTCAAAACGTACCTTTTAAAGAACGAAAAAGTGCCAAAAAGTCCCCTTTTATAGGTCCTCACTTAATCCTGGCTCTACATGCTTAATTTCACGTTTCTAGGTTCAATATTACACAAAAATCCAAAAAGTACCTTTTGAAGAACGAAAAAGTTCCAAAAAGTCCCCTTTTATATGTTCTCACTTAATCCAGGCTCTACATACTTAATTTCATGTTTCTAGGTTCCATATTATACAAAAATCCAAAAAGTACCTTTTGAAGAACGAAAAAGTACCAAAAGGTCCCTTTTATAGGTTGTCACTTAATCCAGGCTCTACATAGTTATTTTCATGTTTCTAGGTTCAATATTATAGGAAATTCAAAAAGTACCTTTTGAAGAACAAAACAGTACCAAAAAGTCCCGTTTTATAGATTCTCATTTACTCCGGGCTCTACATGCTTAATTTCATGTTTCTAGGTTAAATTTTATAGAAAACTCTAAAAGTACCAGTCGAAGGACGAAAAAGTACCAAAAAGTCCCCTTTTATAGATTCTCATTTACTAAGGGCTCTACATGCTTAATTTCATGTTTCTAGGTTAAATTTTATAGAAAACTCAAAAAGTACCAGTCGAAGGACGAAAAAGTACCAAAAAGTCCCCTTTTATAGATTCTCATTTACTAAGGGCTCTACATGCTTAATTTTATGTTTCTAGGTTAAATTTTATAGAAAACTCAAAAAGTACCAGTCGAAAGACGAAAAAGTACCAAATAGTCCCCTTTTATAGATTCTCATTTACTAAGGGCTCTACATGCTTAATTTTATGTTTCTAGGTTAAATTTTATAGAAAACTCAAAAAGTACCAGTCGAAGGACGAAAAAGTACCAAAAAGTCCCCTTTTATAGATTCTCATTTACTCCGGTCTCTACATGTTTAATTTCATGTTTCTAGGTTCAATATTATAGAAAATTCAAAAAGTACCTTTTGAAGAACGAAAAAGTACCAAAAAGTCCCATTTTATAGATTCTCATTTACTCCGAGCTCTACATGCTTAATTTCATGTTTCTAGGTTTAATTTTAAAGAAAACTCAAAAAAGTACCTGTGTAGAACGAAAAAGTAGCGAAAAGTCCCTTTATTATTAATTTCATGTTTTTATTTCAATATCATAGAAAACTCAAAAAGGACCAGTTGGAGAATGAAAAGTACCAAAAAATATCACTTGGTACCGGGGTTCCAAATAACACCCCATAAGGATATTTAGTGTTTCTAAATTTAAAAATTTTATCTAAATTGGATCATTGTGGTTGAATAAAATCAAATTTCCCGTTTTTACCCCTTTTGGTACTTTTTTCCTCCCCATTAACGAAATAAAAATTATATTCCAAAAAGTTGCAACATCGTAGTGGGAGCCCGTTATTATGTATTCATATGTATAAGTTAATAAACCAAAAACAATGTTTTATGAAAAAAGTACCAAAAATAGGTACAATTTTAACCCCTTAAACATCCGAATATCCAAAAAGTACTAAATTCATATTTTTATTTTTTCGTTAAGTTATGAAGGAGTCAAAAATATTTTTTGAATGTGCACTGGTTTAAAAGATACATGGGGTGCGAAAAAAGTACCAAAATACAGTTTTTACCCGTTTATTCCCTAAAGGGGCCGAATTTTAAAAAAGTACCAGACACCTGTCCGTTTATTTTTTAAATGAACGGCGATAAGCTTTAAACTGTTTTTGTATCTTTTCTAGTTTAGGAGATATAAGGTTACCGAATTTACCCGTTTTTACCCTTTTTTACCCCCTAAACATTCGAATTTCCAAAAATCCCGTCTTAGTGGATCTATTTGGCGGGAGACCAACCTCCTGTCCAAATTTCAGCTCTTTAGCTTCAACCGTTTAGGCTGTGCGATGATGAATCAGTCAGTGAATCAGTCAGTCAGTCAGTCAGTCAGTAACGTTAGAATTTTATATATGTATATAGAAGAAGATAGATATAAGAAGGATAATGAAACCCAGTGAATTTGTGAAATTAGTTTTACAAATATTAAACTCTGTTTCGAGATGTTTTTTATTTTTCCCTTTTTTTAGGGGATGGTGAGAATGTCTTTTTAAGTAATTGATTTTCTAATGTCTTACTTTTTACATATTGCTGGGTTATTTTGTTTATGTAACCAATCAACAACTGTATAAAATGGTACGTACCTACATATGTATGTATGTATGTATGTATGTATGTATGTATGTATGTATGTATGTATGTATGTATGTATGTATGTATAATTGCTGTAGAAGTGTGTATGTCTGTATAGTTTTCAAGTAGAAATATTTGTTGAATATATTGTTTAAATTGTCTCGCCAGCTGTCTGTCCTTCTATGTATATGTATTCCTATGTATATCCTTACCCATGGCCCCGTGTATGGAGGCTAAACTAAATGATGCTTGAAAAAACCACAAAACTCCATTAAATCACGTAAAAGCAATAAAATACACATGTGACATTGGTTTCATTTTTAGTTTAACTGAAGCAAATTTAGAGTAGAAAAAAAAAAAACACGCACACACTCACACAAAGGCATCCTTCGAATGTATAAAATAATGGAAACCATTTCTTTACAATAGAATATGTTACAATAACCAACTGAAAATAAGCAACAAATAACCTAAATTATTTATATTAAATATAAATAAATTTAAAAAGGACAGTTTTTTTGCACTAAAAAAATATTTACAAAATAATAAAATAAATAAAAATACTAATATTCAAGTTTTGTAATCTTTTTACAGTACATTAATGCTGTGACAGAGAAGAATCTTTTGTTAATGGAAATCGTTTTATTCGTATTGAAATAAAATTTTGATGTTTGGCAGTAAATTAATGTTTTTTATATCAGAAGTTATAAAGTTATTAAAGTAAAAGATATTCCAAATTGATACTATAAAATTGTAATAGAACTAAAACTGAAAATCACGATTAGGAAAGACTGACAATTGATCTCTCTGAATGATATTGTTTTTGTTTTACACATGTGAGATATTACGCACAAATGTATGTGTATGTGTGCATGTAACATTCAGCTTTTCCTGCTGATGCCTGTTTTGAAGTGTTATAACCAGAGATTACAATTTCGTTGTTTTGTAATTCCTAACTTCAACATTGTGTATTCCCTAACTATCTGCTCTAATAGTTTTTTTTCAACTTGGTTTAGTTAAATTCTTCTTCCCATGAGCATTTACTTTATTTTGGAAGCGATGCATTTAAGTTGCATAAAGTTTCAACAACCTTTAACATATGTTTTGCATACTTATTTCTTTTTTTCTTTTTCTAGATTAAATTACATATATTTATGTATTTAAAATATAAATGTGTAAATATGTATGAATATGAGAGTTAAAAAAGTGTATGTCTAGGTATCCTTATCACAGTAAACATCTGTGTGGGTGCAAGTGCATTACAAAACATGTCATATAATGTAGTCCTGTCTAAAGTTTTTAAGTTTTACATACACAGAATTTTTTTGTGTATTTTTTAATAATTTTTATTCTATTTTTTAAATTTTTATATAATAGAAAAATATGAAAGTTGTGATAACACAATGGAAATAGAACAGAACTAGACACTGATCTAGAACTGAACTAAACTGAAAGACTGACTAGAACTGAACTAGAACTGAACTAGAACTGAACTAGAACTGAACTTAACTGAACTATAACTGGAACTATCACTGAACTATAACTGAACTATAACTGCACACTATAACTGAACTAGAACTGAACTATAACTGAACTAGAACTGAACTAGAACTGAACTAGAACTGAACTAGAACTGAAACTAGAACTGAACTAGAACTGAAATAGAACTGAACTAGAACTGAACTAGAACTGAACTAGAACTGAACTAGAACTGAACTAGAACTGAACTAGAACTGAACTAGAACTGAACTAGAACTGAACTAGAACTGAACTAGAACTGAACTAGAACTGAACTAGAACTGAACTAGAACTGAACTAGAACTGAACTAGAACTGAACTAGAACTGCCACTAGAACTGAACTAGAACTGAACTAGAACTGAACTAGAACTGAACTAGAACTGAACTAGAACTGAACTAGAACTGAACTAGAACTGAACTAGAACTGAACTAGAACTGAACTAGAACTGAACTAGAACTGAACTAGAACTGAACTAGAACTGAACTAGAACTGAACTAGAACTGAACTAGAACTGAACTAGAACTGAACTAGAACTGAACTAGAACTGAACTAGAACTGAATTAGAACTGAACTAGAACTGAACAAGAACTGAACTAGAATTGAACTAGAACTGAACAAGAACTGAACTAGAATTGAACTAGAACTGAACTAGAACTGAACTAGAACTGAACTAGAACTGAACTAGAACTGAACTAGAACTGAACTAGAACTGAACTAGAACTGAACTAGAACTGAACTAGAACTGAACTAGAACTGAACTAGAACTGAACTAGAGCTGAACTAGAACTGAACTAGAACTGAACTAGAACTGAACTAGAACTGAACTAGAACTGAACTAGAACTGAACTAGAACTGAACTAGAACTGAACTAGAACTGAACTAGAACTGAACTAGAACTGAACTAGAACTGAACTAGAACTGAACTAGAACTGAACTAGAACTGAACTAGAACTGAACTAGAACTGAACTAGAACTGAACTAGAACTGAACTAGAACTGAACTAGAACTGAACTAGAACTGAACTAGAACTGAACTAGAACTGAACTAGAACTGAACTAGAACTGAACTAGAACTGAACTAGAACTGAACTAGAACTGAACTAGAACTGAACTAGAACTGAACTAGAACTGAACTAGAACTGAACTAGAACTGAACTAGAACTGAACTAGAACTGAACTAGAACTGAACTAGAACTGAACTAGAACTGAACTAGAACTGAACTAGAACTGAACTAGAACTGAACTAGAACTGAACTAGAACTGAACTAGAACTGAACTAGAACTGAACTAGAACTGAACTAGAACTGAACTAGAACTGAACTAGAACTGAACTAGAACTGAACTAGAACTGAACTAGAACTGAACTAGAACTGAACTAGAACTGAACTAGAACTGAACTAGAACTGAACTAGAACTGAACTAGAACTGAACTAGAACTGAACTAGAACTGAACTAGAACTGAACTAGAACTGAACTAGAACTGAACTAGAACTGAACTAGAACTGAACTAGAACTGAACTAGAACTGAACTAGAACTGAACTAGAACTGAACTAGAACTGATCTAGAACTAGAACTGAACTAGAACTGAACTAGAACTGAACTAGAACTGATCTAGAACTAGAACTGAACTAGAACTGAACTAGAACTGAACTAGAACTGAACTAGAACTGAACTAGAACTGAACTAGAACTGAACTAGAACTGAACTAGAACTGAACTAGAACTGAACTAGAACTGAACTAGAACTGAACTAGAACTGAACTAGAACTGAACTAGAACTGAACTAGAACTGAACTAGAACTGAACTAGAACTGAACTAGAACTGAACTAGAACTGAACTAGAACTGAACTAGAACTGAACTAGAACTGAACTAGAACTGAACTAGAACTGAACTAGAACTGAACTAGAACTGAACTAGAACTGAACTAGAACTGAACTAGAACTGAACTAGAACTGAACTAGAACTGAACTAGAACTGAACTAGAACTGAACTAGAACTGAACTAGAACTGAACTAGAACTGAACTAGAACTGAACTAGAACTGAACTAGAACTGAACTAGAACTGAACTAGAACTGAACTAGAACTGAACTAGAACTGAACTAGAACTGAACTAGAACTGAACTAGAACTGAACTAGAACTGAACTAGAACTGAACTAGAACTGAACTAGAACTGAACTAGAACTGAACTAGAACTGAACTAGAACTGAACTAGAACTGAACTAGAACTGAACTAGAACTGAACTAGAACTGAACTAGAACTGAACTAGAACTGAACTAGAACTGAACTAGAACTGAACTAGACTGAACTAGAACTGAACTAGAACTGAACTAGAACTGAACTAGAACTGAACTAGAACTGAACTAGAACTGAACTAGAACTGAACTAGAACTGAACTAGAACTGTACTCACTAGTGCTAAATTCATCAAATTTCCTATTTGGTTCTTATCCCTGCCAACATCAACTAAGTATATCTAATATTTATATCTGTCTGTGTGTATATCTGTTCGTAACAGTTGTGCAACATGTTAACGCAATCCTACAGAGACTTTTATGTAAATTGGAAAAGTTTGTAAATTGTATGTAGTTGTTGTCTGTGTGTGTATGTGTGTGTGTCTGATGTTGTTGTTGTTTTGATGCTGTTGTATTGCTTCAAACTGTATAAGTTGTTGTCACAAAACAAAGTAATGATAGGATTTCATTTTATTTACAACTAAATATTATGCAACAAAGAATTTCATTCCTTTTTTGCAGTATTTTTATTTATTTTTTTTTTAATACTAAAAGTGTTTAATTTTATTTTTAGTGTGGATATATGAAATTTTAAAATTAAAATAAAATAGGAATGATTATAAACTTCAAGTGAAAGCAGGACATTTAATGTATTAATCTCAAATTAAATTTTATATATGTATATGACAGAATTCCATTTTAAAGAAAAGTTCTTTCACATGAGTATATGTAGTTTTAAAAAGGAATTTTTAATAAATCATGAATTCCATTTTTTCTGAATAATTTAACAAAGATTTGTGAAATACATTTTTTAGCAACAACTTAACTTGTTTTTCTTTTTATCCCTGAATTTATGATCATTAAACAAACATCAAGACTTACAACATGATTTAAAGGTGTTTAAATTTGTTGTTAGTTGTTGCTATTTTGTAGCTAATAAACGTGAGCTACTAAAGTGAATATTGCAAACAAATTTTTTGTCGTTTACTGTTGTTTCTTTAAAAAGTATAAACAATGAAATATTTTCAACATTATGACTCCATCTTACACAAAACACACGCACAATTACACTTGATGAAAATTGTATTCATATAAAGTATACGCCAGTGTGTACTACTACAAAGCACGTGGGTTAAGTCATAAAAGGTAAATAAATAATTCATTTTTAGTTGGGTTTCATTATTGTATGTATGTACATACATACATACATACACACATACATACATACATACATACATACATACATACATACACATACATACATACATACATACATACATACATACATACATACATACATACATACATACATACATCAACATACATTACATACATACATACATACATACATACATACATACATACATACATACATACTACATACATACATACTACATACATACATACATACATACATACATACATACATACATACATACATACATACATACATACATACATACATACATACATACATACATACATACATACTACATTACATACATACATACATACATACATACATACATACATACATACATACATACATACATACATACATACATACATACATACATACATACATACATACATACATACATACTACATACATACATACATACATACATACATACATACATACATACATACATACATACATACATACATACATACATACATACATACATACATACATACATACTACATACATACATACTACATACATACATACATACACACATACATACATACATACATACAACATACATACATACATACATACATACATACATCATACATACATACATACATCATACCTACATACATACATACATACATACATACATACATACATACATACATACATACATACATCATACATACATACACATACATACAGACATACATACATACATACATACATCATACATACATACATACATACATACATACATACATACATACTACATACATACATACATACATACATACATACATACATACATACATACATACATACATACATACATACATCATACATACATACATACATACATACATACATACATACATACATACATACATACATACATACATACATACATACATACATCATACATACATACATACATACATACATACATACATACAACATACATACACATACATACATACATACATACATACATACATACATACATACTACATACATACATACATACATTAGGTGTCCTATTTTATGAACTTCTGGCTCCGCCCTAGTACTAGAGGTCAAAATTTAACACTTCATCTCAACAATACTTTCTTTTTAGTAATTGCTAATTTATTTCACTTTTCTTGACTTATCCCACCATGCAGGGGAGCTTAAACTGTTTCAAGAATAACGCTGCTTTAACCAGGAATGGAAAATTGAGTACCCGCAAAGATATTTCCAATACTAGTCTTTAGTCTAGTCTATAGTCTAGTCTATAGTCTAGTCTATAGTATATTCTATAGTCTAGTCTATAGTCTAGTCTATAGTCTAGTCTATAGTCTAGTCCATAGTCTAGTCTATAGTCCAGTCTATAGTCTAGTCTATAGTCTAGTCTATAGTCTAGTTTATAGTCTAGTCTATAGTCTAGTCTATAGTCTAGTCTATAGTCTAGTCTATAGTCTACTCTATAGTCTAGTCTATAGTAGTCTATAGTCTAGTCATAGTCTAGTCTATAGTCTAGTCTATAGTCTAGTCTATAGTCTAGTCTATAGTCTAGTCTATAGTCTAGTCTATAGTCTAGTCTATAGTCTAGTCTATAGTCTAGTCTATAGTCTAGTCTATAGTCTAGTCTATAGTCTAGTCTATAGTCTAGTCTATAGTCTAGTCTATAGTCTAGTCTATAGTCTAGTCTATAGTCTAGTCTATAGTCTAGTCTATAGTCTAGTCTATAGTCTAGTCTATAGTCTAGTCTATAGTCTAGTCTATAGTCTAGTCTATAGTCTAGTCTATAGTCTAGTCTATAGTCTAGTCTATAGTCTAGTCTATAGTCTAGTCTATAGTCTAGTCTATAGTCTAGTCTATAGTCTAGTCTATAGTCTAGTCTATAGTCTAGTCTATAGTCTAGTCTATAGTCTAGTCTATAGTCTAGTCTATAGTCTAGTCTATAGTCTAGTCTATAGTCTAGTCTATAGTCTAGTCTATAGTCTAGTCTATAGTCTAGTCTATAGTCTAGTCTATAGTCTAGTCTATAGTCTAGTCTATAGTCTAGTCTATAGTCTAGTCTATAGTCTAGTCTATAGTCTAGTCTATAGTCTAGTCTATAGTCTAGTCTATAATCTAGTCTATAGTCTAGTCTATAGTCTAGTCTATAGTCTAGTCTATAGTCCAGTCTATAGTCTAGTCTATAGTCTAGTCTATAGTCTAGTCTATAGTCTAGTCTTTAGTCTAGTCTATAGTCTAGTCTATAGTCTAGTCTATAGTCTAGTCTATAGTCTAGTCTATAGTCTAGTCTATAGTCTAGTCTATAGTCTAGTCTATAGTCTAGTCTATAGTCTTGTCTATAGTCTAGTCTATAGTCTAGTCTATAGTCTAGTCTATAGTCTAGTCTATAGTCTAGTCTATAGTCTAGTCTATAGTCTAGTCTATAGTCTAGTCTATAGTCTAGTCTATAGTCTAGTCTGTAGTCTAGTCTATAGTCTAGTCTATAGTCTAGTCTATAGTCTAGTCTATAGTCTAGTCTATAGTCTAGTCTATAGTCTAGTCTATAGTCTAGTCTATAGTCTAGTCTATAGTCTAGTCTATAGTCTAGTCTATAGTCTAGTCTATAGTCTAGTCTATAGTCTAGTCTATAGTCTAGTCTAAAGTCTAGTCTGTAGTAGTCTATAGTCTAGTCTATAGTCTAGTCTATAGTCTAGTCTATAGTCTAGTCTATAGTCTAGTCTATAGTCTAGTCTATAGTCTAGTCTATAGTCTAGTCTATAGTCTAGTCTATAGTCTAGTCTATAGTCTAGTCTATAGTCTAGTCTATAGTCTAGTCTATAGTCTAGTCTATAGTCTAGTCTATAGTCTAGTCTATAGTCTAGTCTATAGTCTAGTCTATAGTCTAGTCTATAGTCTAGTCTATAGTATAGTCTAGTCTATAGTCTAGTCTATAGTCTAGTCTATAGTCTAGTCTATAGTCTAGTCTATAGTCTAGTCTATAGTCTAGTCTATAGTCTAGTCTATAGTCTAGTCTATAGTCTAGTCTATAGTCTAGTCTATAGTCTAGTCTATAGTCTAGTCTATAGTCTAATCTATAGTCTAATCTATAGTCTAGTCTATAGTCTAGTCTATAATCTAGTCAATAATCTATTCTATTGTCTAGTCTTTAGTCTAGTCTATAGTCTAGTCTATAGCCTAGTCTATAGTCTAGTCAATAGTCTAATCTATAGTCTAGTCTGTAGTCTAGTCTATAGTCTTGACTATAGTCTAGTCTATAGTCTAGTCTATAGTCTAGTCTATAGTCTAGTCTATAGTCTAGTCTATACTCTAGTCTATACTCTAGTCTATAGTCTAGTCTATAGTCTAGTCTATAGTCTAGTCTATAGTCTAGTCTATAGTCTAGTCTATAGTCTAGTCTATAGTCTAGTCTATAGTCTAGTCTATAGTCTAGTCTATAGTCTAGTCCATAGTCTAGTGTATAGGTTAGTCTATAGTCTAGTATATAGTCTATGGGCATGAGAGATTTTCAATTTCTCATGCCTGACTTGGGTTATATTGTAGAGAGTGAAAGAGAATGGTAGTGTACGAAAAATATTTTAAGACATTGTTTAATAAACAGTACAACTAAAATGAGCAAGCAAGATTTGCGGCAATAAACAAAAGAAATTTTAATTAACCTTAAAACGGAAATGGAAATTGAGTATAAGAAATTAAAAATAAAATTAGTTTATTGTTATATTTTATGAAATTTAAGTTATATACGGGTATATTTACAAGTTCATGTTATTTATAAGTTAGTTATAATGTTTTAGAAGAAAACTTTTAACTTTTTATAACAGCCTGCTTTTCAATTATTATCAAACTTTTCTCTCTGCATTTAAACCATTATAACACATTTAAAGTTTAAAACTTAAGTGACATCCTTTATGGAATGAGAAAATAAAAGGCAGTAAATTTTTTTGTTAACATCTTCTCTATATAACAAGACATTATTATAGTCTGCAGTTGTAAATTTTTAAAATTGTAAAATATACTTGACAACAAATACGAGGCTGTAAAATAGGGATGTTTTTTTTTTTTAATTTGATAAACATTTTGTAAAGTTAAAGTTTCTGAGGTTTTTATTTCTCAATGAAATTTTTCATGGCCACCCCTAATATTTCTACAAATACATTTATTCTCACATAAGCATACCCATAAAAATTTTGGCATATCCGCCAAAAGACAACGGATATGAAAGAAACCATTATATTTTTTCTTTAAATTTTTTATTTACTTTTTTTTTTTTTGCTTAAAGCCAACACAGACTATGTACACAAAATTTGTTGATGGAAAAAATTTTGTTCATCTTTCTTTAATAAATCTTTATTGTTAAAGAAAGTAAGAAATAAGAAAAATCGGGAAATCTTAAGGAAAAAAAACAAAATACCAAATCTTCTAACAAGATGAAGAAAAGCAGATGAAACGAATCAGTTACACCCGACAGCAATGTTTTTGAAAATCAAAGGAGTTCCCTATGAGGAATAAATAGATAGGACTATAGATAAATATAGAATATACGATATACTGTACTATATACTATATACCAGACAAAAGACTGGACTATAGACTGGACTACAGACTAGACCATAGACTAGACTATAGACTGGACTATAGATTAGACCATTGACTAGGCTATAGATTAGACTAGACTATAGGATAGACTATATACTAGACTATGGACTACACTATAGACTAGACTATAGAATAGTCTATAGACTAGACTATAGACTAGTCTATAGACTAGACTATAGACTAGACTATTAACTAGACTATAGACTAGACTATAGACTAGACTATAGACTAGACTATAGACTAGACTAAAGACTAGACTATAGACAAGACTATAGACTAGACTATAGACTAGACTATAGACTAGACTATAGACTAGACTATAGACTAGACTATAGACTAGACCATAGACTAGACCATAGACTAAACTATAGACTAGACTATAGACTAGACTATAGACTAGACTATAGACTAGACTATAGACTAGACTATAGACTGGACTGTAGACTAGACTATAGACTAGACTATAGACTAGACTATAGACTAGACTATAGACTAGACTATAGACTAGACTATAGACTAGACTATAGACTAGACTTTAGACTAGACTATAGACTAGACTATAGACTAGACTATAGACTAGACTATAGACTAGACTATAGACTAGACTATAGACTCGACAATAGACTAGACTATAGACTAGACTATAGACTAGACTATAGACTAGACTAAAGACTAGACTATAGACTAGACTATAGACTAGACTATAGACTAGACTATAGACTAGACTATAGACTAGACTATAGACTAGACTATAGACTAGACTATAGACTAGACTATAGACTAGACTATAGACTAGACTATAGACTAGACTATAGACTAGACTATAGACTAGACTATAGACTAGACTATAGACTAGACTATAGACTAGACTATAGACTAGACTATAGACTAGACTATAGACTAGACTATAGACTAGACTATAGACTAGACTATAGACTAGACTATAGACTAGACTATAGACTAGACTATAGACTAGACTATAGACTAGACTATAGACTAGACTATAGACTAGACTATAGACTAGACTATAGACTAGACTATAGACTAGACTATAGACTAGACTATAGACTAGACTATAGACTAGACTATAGACTAGACTATAGACTAGACTATAGACTAGACTATAGACTAGACTATAGACTAGACTATAGACTAGACTATAGACTAGACTATAGACTAGACTATAGACTAGACTATAGACTAGACTATAGACTAGACTATAGACTAGACTATAGACTAGACTATAGACTAGACTATAGACTAGACTATAGACTAGACTATAGACTAGACTATAGACTAGACTATAGACTAGACTATAGACTAGACTATAGACTAGACTATAGACTAGACTATAGGCTAGACTATAGACTAGACTATAGACTAGACTAGACTAGACTATAGGCTAGACTATAGACTAGACAATAGACTAGACTATAGACTAGACTATAGACTAGACTATAGACTAGACTATAGACTAGACAATAGACTAGACTATAGACTAGACTATAGACTAGACTATAGACTAGACTATAGACTGGACTATAGACTAGACTATAGACTAGACTATAGACTAGACTCTAGACTAGACTATAGACTAGACTATAGACTAGACTATAGACTAGACTATAGAATAGACTATAGACTAGACTATAGACTAGACTAGACTATAGACTAGACTATAGACTAGACTAGACTATAGACTAGACTAGACTAGACTAGACTAGACTAGACTAGACTAAACTATAGACTATAGACTAGACTAAACTATAGACTAGACTATTGACTAGACTGTAGACTAGACTATAGACTAGACTATAGACTAGACTATAGACTAGACTATAGACTAGACTATAGACTAGACTATAGACTAGACTATAGACTAGACTATAGACTAGACTATAGACTAGACTATAGACTAGACTATAGACTAGACTATAGACTAGACTATAGACTAGACTATAGACTAGACTATAGACTAGACTATAGACTAGACTATAGACTAGACTATAGACTAGACTATAGACTAGACTATAGACTAGACTATAGACTAGACTATAGACTAGACTATAGACTAGACTATAGACTAGACTATAGACTAGACTATAGACTAGACTATAGACTAGACTATAGACTAGACTATAGACTAGACTATAGACTAGACTATAGACTAGACTATAGACTAGACTAGACTATAGACTAGACTATAGACTAGACTAGACTATAGACTAGACTATAGACTAGACTATAGACTAGACTATAGACTAGACTATAGACTAGACTATAGACTAGACTATAGACTAGACTATAGACTAGACTATAGACTAGACTATAGACTAGACTATAGACTAGACTATAGACTAGACTATAGACTACTAGACTATAGACTAGACTATAGACTAGACTATAGACTAGACTATAGACTAGACTATAGACTAGACTATAGACTAGACTATAGACTAGACTATAGACTAGACTATAGACTAGACTATAGACTAGACTATAGACTAGACTATAGACTAGACTATAGACTAGACTATAGACTAGACTATAGACTAGACTATAGACTAGACTATAGACTATACTATAGACTAGACTACAGACTAGACTATAGACTAGACTACAGACTAGGCTATAGACTAGACTATAGACTAGAGTACTAGACTATATAGTCGACTATAGAGTAGACTATAGACTAGACTATAGACTAGACTATAGACTAGACTATAGACTAGACTATAGACTAGACTATAGACTAGACTATAGACTAGACTATAGACTAGACTATAGACTAGACTATAGACTAGACTATAGACTAGACTATAGACTAGACTATAGACTAGACTATAGACTAGACTATAGACTAGACTATAGACTAGACTATAGACTAGACTATAGACTAGACTATGGACTAGACTATAGACTAGACTTTAGACTAGACTTTAGTTAAACTATAGCGTGGACTATAAACTAGGCTGTAAACTTGACTTTAGACTAAATTGTAGCTTAGACTACAGACTTGGATATAGACTAGACTATTGACTAGACTTAAGGCTATAGTATCGAATGTATTATTGTAGGGCATAAATTAAAAGCGAAAGAGGATGAGTTAACAGGAAATACATAAAATAAAATTAAAAATGTATGTTTGAACAATTTTTGTCATAATAATGATTTTGTTTATGGTTTTTTCTTCAATTAAAATGTTCTTTCAAGGGAAGCAGTGAAAACTAAGAAAAATCGAAGAAAACACAGATGAATATTTAAAATAAAGTTGTCAACGGTGCTTAATTAATTACCTTTTTCTGGCCTTAACCACATTTTTGCCAATTCTTTTAAAAATAAGATATGTTGACTTGTTGAGATCATTATGAGTCCACGTTTTGTTTTATAAGTTATTTTGTAGATAATTTTTAATCTGCTTGCTTGTTTTAATTATAACTCTTACGAAGGTTTTCATTGCTATAAAGAAAACTGCTACAATACAATAAATACCATAATATACAACTGCCCCCAGCTAAACTATGTATTTCCCTACAATTTGCAACATTTACCACCCCTAGACCTGCCCCCACCAAAAATTTCTCATAAACATAAATAACTTAAGATTTTCTTTAATGGTACTTTTGTGCAAATCTCCTGTAGTTCTTTTAAGATTTTATTATTTTCTCAGAAATCGAAGAAATTACAATTTATTTATGTTTAAAAGTAGAAGAGAAATAAACTCATAAAATAACTTGAGATTAGTTTTATTGTTCAAGTAGAATTTCTTCTACCAAACAATCTTAAGTAAGAAAAGAAAGGTAAAATTGTAAAAAAAAGAAAAAAACTTTACAAGCAATTATTGTTAATGAAAATATAAAAAACTTGTTATAACAAGTATTCTATACATCAATATAAAAAAATAAATTGGTTACAACTTTGCTACAATACACAAAAAACGATAAGTAAGTGAATAAATTTCATTGACCTGACCATACTATTCTTCTCCCTTTTTGCTCTTAAAATAAGAGAAATTAATATGTTGAAACAAAACTTTAGCTCAACACAGCGTATGAGTGTTATTTATTTGTTCAGGGGAAATAGGGACAATTACATTACTTATACGTGGTGGTGGCTGGTGTCCTGTTGAAATAGTTTTCGGGCTAGTAAATCTTATATTTAATATTATTGTTTTTTTAGCCCTTAACACATTTTTCCAACTGTATGTAGGCAGGTATAACTTTTTTAGGGATGTGTTAATATTGAAGGTATATTTTTAAGCTATAATGTTCAATATTATGAGATTAAGCAGAGATACCTAGAGCTACACCTAAAGCTTTTCATGAACATTTTGTGTTTTATGAAAACACTTTTACATTTTAATAAATTAAATTTCGAAAACTTTAAGATAATTCAGCAACTGAATCATGGATCGAAGGGCGTTAAGACCACATCCAATTATTGTATTTTTAAAAAGTAACTTCTAATTTACTCAAAACTATAGTCAAGAGTAAATAAGATTATTCTAGCCTATAAACTAAATTATAGAATATACATAGACTAGACTATTGACTTGAATAGACTAACTATAAACTATAGACTACACTATAGAATAGACTATAGACTAAACTATAAATTAGACTACATACTAGACTATAGACTAGACTATAGACTAGACTATAGACTAGACAATAGACTAGGCTATAGACAAGATTATAGACTCGACTATAGACTAAACTATAGATTGGTCTATAAACAAGACTATAGACTAAACTATAGACTAGACTATAGACTAGACTATAGACTAGCTAGACTAGACTAGACTATAGACTAGACTATAGACTAGACTATAGACTAGACTATAGACTAGACTATAGACTAGACTATAGACTAGACTATAGACTAGACTATAGACTAGACTATAGACTAGACTATAGACTAGACTATAGACTAGACTATAGACTAGACTATAGACTAGACTATAGACTAGACTATAGACTAGACTATAGACTAGACTATAGACTAGACTATAGACTAGACTATAGACTAGACTATAGACTAGACTATAGACTAGACTATAGACTAGACTATAGACTAGACTATAGACTAGACTATAGACTAGACTATAGACTAGACTATAGACTAGACTATAGACTAGACTATAGACTAGACTATAGACTAGACTATAGACTAGACTATAGACTAGACTATAGACTAGACTATAGACTAGACTATAGACTAGACTATAGACTAGACTATAGACTAGACTATAGACTAGACTATAGACTACACTATAGACTACACTATAGACTAGACTATAGACTAGACTATAGACTGTACTATAGACTAGACTGTAGACTAGACTATAGACTAGACTATAGACTAGACTATAGACTAGACTATTCTAGACTATAGACTAGTCTATAGACTAGACTATAGACTAGACTATAGACTAGACTATAGACTAGACTAGACTAGACTATAGACTAGACTATAGACTAGACTATAGACTAGACTATAGACTAGACTATAGACTAGACTATAGACTAGACTATAGACTAGACTATAGACTAGACTATAGACTAGACTATAGACTAGACTATAGACTAGACTATAGACTAGACTATATACTAGACTATAGACTAGACTATAGACTAGACTATAGACTAGACTATAGACTAGACTATAGACTAGACTATAGACTAGACTATAGACTAGACTATAGACTAGACTATAGACTAGACTATAGACTAGACTATAGACTAGACTATAGACTAGACTATAGACTAGACTATAGACTAGACTATAGACTAGACTATAGACTAGACTATAGACTAGACTATAGACTAGACTATAGACTAGGCTATAGACTAGACTATAGACTAGACTATAGACAAGACTATAGACTAGACTATAGACTAGACTATAGACTAGACTATAGACTAGACTATAGACTAGACTATAGACTAGACTATAGACTAGACTATATAGGCTAGACTATAGACTAGACTATAGACTAGACTATAGACTAGACTATAGACTAGACTATAGACTAGACTATAGACTAGACTATAGACTAGACTATAGACTAGACTATAGACTAGACTATAGACTAGACTATAGACTAGACTATAGACTAGACTATAGACTAGACTATAGACTAGACTATAGACTAGACTATAGACTAGACTATATAGGCTAGACTATAGACTAGACTATAGACTAGACTATAGACTAGACTATAGACTAGACTATAGACTAGACTATAGACTAGACTATAGACTAGACTATAGACTAGACTATAGACTAGACTATAGACTAGACTATAGACTAGACTATAGACTAGACTATAGACTAGACTATAGACTAGACTATAGACTAGACTATAGACTAGACTATAGACTACACTATAGACTAGACTATAGACTAGACTATAGACTATACTATAGACTAGACTGTAGACTAGACTATAGACTAGACTATAGACTAGACTATAGACTAGACTATTCTAGACTATAGACTAGTCTATAGACTAGACTATAGACTAGACTATAGACTAGACTATAGACTAGACTAGACTATAGACTAGACTATAGACTAGACTATAGACTAGACTATAGACTAGACTATAGACTAGACTAGACTATAGACTAGATAGACTAGACTATAGACTAGACTATAGACTAGACTATAGACTAGACTATAGACTAGACTATATACTAGACTATAGACTAGACTATAGACTAGACTATAGACTAGACTATAGACTAGACTATAGACTAGACTATAGACTAGACTATAGACTAGACTATAGACTAGACTATAGACTAGACTATAGACTGACTATAGACTAGACTATAGACTAGACTATAGACTAGACTATAGACTAGACTATAGACTAGACTATAGACTAGACTATAGACTATGGTCTAGTCTACATTAAGATATACTAGACTAGTCTAGAGTAATCTTAAAACTGGACTTAAGACTACACTATTATATAGACTACACACAGAGGCTTCAGAGTGTCCAAAATAGACTCGACTAGTCCAAAGTCTAGCCTACAGTTTAAACTTTTGTAATGTTTTATTTCATTTGATAATTCTTCAACAAAAATGCAAGTCTTAAATATAATGTATATTTAAGTTCATATTAAATAACATAATATTGTTAAATAACAACAATAATAAGCAATTATAAATTAAAGTTTTTAACAAAAATAAGTATAAATAACTATTAAATACAACACAAAGTTGTTCGACTGAATAACAACAAGTTGTGTGTTTTACAACATACTACTATAACAGCAACAACAATAAATAATTATATGTATAAAAAACATACATAAGAGGCTAAAAATAATTTTTATTGAAATTTTATTTCAGTTAAGTGCAATTTTATACTTAAATATTTCTATTATTATTTTTTTTTTTTGCAGACTGGAAATTGCAACCAAATAAAAGTGTGTGTGTCTGTGCGTATATGTTTTTGAATGATTAAATGAATTGAGTAAATTTTACTCGTTATAAAACATGTTCATGTTTAAAAGGTAACAATCAGTATATAGACGAACGCACTTACTCAAGTGCAAATATAAATATGTATGTATGTGTGTACCGGTGGTGCTGATGGCGTTATTGGTGTTTAAATATATATAAAGTACACAAACGGATTTGTGGTGTATTGAACACATGTTCTACTTGATTGATTGATAAAGATGAATGAAAATGGTTTTTTATTTATTTTCTGTTTATTTGCTGCTCATACACGTATTGTTATATATGATGGCTGTAGAAAAATAATTATTATTTTATTTTCATTTTTATTATTATATTGGTCAAGTGCAGCATTATTTATAAAACGATTTAGTAAAAAAAAAAAATTATTGTTTTATAGTGATTAAGGTTTTAACATGCTCAACATGGAGTGCATGTGGTTTGGTATTTTTATAGAGTGAAATCTTGTGTTTCACACTATAGCTTACAACGGACAAGTATTTTGTTCAAATCTTATAAAACATATTGTGAAATATAACGGATCTAGAGCAGAACTAGACCAGAACTACAACTAGAACAGAACTAGAACAGAACTAGAACAGAACTAGAACAGAACTAGAACAGAACTAGAACAGAACTAGAACATAACTAGAACTAGAACAGAACTAGAACAGAACTAGAACAGAACTAGAACAGAACTAGAACAGAACTAGAACAGAACTAGAACAGAACTAGAACAGAACTAGAAAAACTAGAAAAGAACTAGAAAAGAACTAGAATAGAACTAGAACAGAACTAGAACAGAACTAGAAAAGAACTAGAAAAGAACTAGAACAGAACTAGAACAGAACTAGAACAGAACTAGAACAGAACTAGAACAGAACTAGAACAGAACTAGAACAGAACTAGAACAGAACTAGAACAGAACTAGAGCAGAACTAGAACAGAACTAGAACAGAACTAGAACAGAACTAGAACAGAACTAGAACAGAACTAGAAAAGAACTAGAACAGAACTAGAACAGAACTAGAAAAGAACTAGAACAGAACTAGAACAGAACTAGAACAGAACTAGAACAGAACTAGAACAGAACTAGAACAGAACTAGAACAGAACTAGACGAACAGAACAAGAACAGAACTAGAACAGAACTAGAACAGAACTAGAACAGAACTAGAACAGAACTAGAACAGAACTAGAACAGAACTGGAACAGAACTAGAACAGAACTAGAACAGAACTAGAACAGAACTGGAACAGAACTAGAACAGAACTAGAACAGAACTAGAACAGAACTAGAACAGAACTAGAACAGAACTAGAACAGCACTAGAACAGAACTAGAACAGAACTAGAACAGAACTAGAACAGAACTAGAACAGAACTAGAACAGAACTAGAACAGAACTAGAACAGAACTAGAACAGAACTAGAACAGAACTAGAACAGAACTAGAACAGAACTAGAACAGAACTAGAACAGAACTAGAACAGAACTAGAACAGAACTAGAACAGAACTAGAACAGAACTAGAACAGAACTAGAACAGAACTAGAACAGAACTAGAACAGAACTAGAACAGAACTAGAACAGAACTAGAACAGAACTAGAACAGAACTAGAACAGAACTAGAACAGAACTAGAACAGAACTAGAACAGAACTAGAACAACAGAACTAGAACAGAACTAGAACAGAACTAGAACAGAACTAGAACAGAACTAGAACAGAACTAGAACAGAACTAGAACAGAACTAGAACTGAATTAGAACAGAACTAGAACAGAACTAGAACATAACTAGAGCAGAACTAGAACATAACTAGAGCAGAACTAGAACAGAACTGGAACAGAACTAGAACAGAACTAGAACAGAACTAGAACAGAACTAGAACAGAACTAGAACAGAACTAGAACAGAACTAGAACAGAACTAGAACAGAACTAGAACAGAACTAGAACAGAACTAGAACAGAACTAGAACTGAATTAGAACAGAACTAGAACAGAACAGAACTAGAACATAACTAGAGCAGAACTAGAACATAACTAGAGCAGAACTAGAACAGAACTGGAACAGAACTAGATCAGAACTAGAACAACAGAACTAGAACAGAACTAGAACAGAACTAGAACAGAACTAGAAACAGAACTAGAACAGAACTAGAACAGTACTAGAACAGAACTAGAACAGAACTAGAACAGAACTAGAACAGAACTAGAACAGAACTAGACAGAACTAGAACAGAACTAGAACAGAACTAGAACAGAACTAGAACAGAACTAGAACAGAACTAGAACAGAACTAGAACAGAACTAGAACAGAACTAGAACAGAACTAGAACAGAACTAGAACAGAACTAGAACAGAACTAGAACAGAACTAGAACAGAACTAGAACAGAACTAGAACAGAACTAGAACAGAACTAGAACAGAACTAGAACAGAACTAGAACAGAACTAGACAGAACAGAACTAGAACAGAACTAGAACTAGAACAAGAACAGAACTAGAACTAGAACAGAACTAGAACTAGAACAGAACTAGAACAGAACTAGAACAGAACTAGAACAGAACTAGAACAGAACTAGAACAGAACTAGAACAGAACTAGAAACAGAACTAGAACTAGAACAGAACTAGAACAGAACTAGAAACAGAACTAGAACAGAACTAGAACAGAACTAGAACAGAACTAGAACAGAACAGAACTAGAACAGAACTAGAACAGAACTAGAACAGAACTAGAACAGAACTAGAACAGAACTAGAACAGAACTAGAACAGAACTAGAACAGAACTAGAACAGAACTAGAACAGAACTAGAACAGAACTAGAACAGAACTAGAACAGAACTAGAACAGAACTAGAACAGAACTAGAACAGAACTAGAACAGAACTAGAACAGAACTAGAACAGAACTAGAACAGAACTAGAACAGAACTAGAACAGAACTAGAACAGAACTAGAACAGAACTAGAACAGAAACTAGAACAGAACTAGAACAGAACTAGAACAGAACTAGAACAGAACTAGAACAGAACTAGAACAGAACTAGAACAGAACTAGAACAAACTAGAACAGAACTAGAAAGAACTAGAACAGAACAGAACAGAACTAGAACAGAACTAGAACAGAACTAGAACAGAACTAGAACAGAACTAGAACAGAACTAGAACAGAACTAGAACAGAACTAGAACAGAACTAGAACAAAACTAGAACAAAACTAGAACAGAACTAGAACAGAACTAGAACAGAACTAGAACAGAAATAGAACTGAACTAGAACTGAACTAGAACAGAACTAGAACAGAACTAGAACAGAACTAGAACAGAACTAGAATAGAACTAGAACAGAACTAGAACAGAACTAGAACAGAACTAGAACAGACCTAGAACAGACACTAGAACAGAACTAGAAACAGAACTAGAACCGAACTTAGAACAGAACTAGAACAGAACTAGAACAGAACTAGAAACAGAACTAGAACAGAACTAGAACAGAAACTAGAACAGAACTAGAACAGAACCTAGAACAGAACTCGAAACAGAACTAGAACAGAACTAGAACAGAACTAGAACAAGAACTAGAACCGAACTAGAACAGAACTAGAACAGAAACTAGAACAGAACTAGAACAGACCTTAGAACAGAACTGGTAGAACAGAACTAGACCAGAACTAGAACAGACACTAGAACAGAACTAGACCAGAACTAGAACAGAACTAGAACAGAACTAGAACAGAACTAGACCGAACTCAGAACAGGAACTAGAACAGAACTAGAACAAGAACTAGAACAGAACTAGAACAGAACTAGAACAGAACTAGATCAGAGCAGAACTGAAGTAGAGCAGTACTGAAGTAGAGCTGAACTAGAAGTGCCGTTTTTAGTAATTGTTGACTCATCCTTAAAAGTAAGTAAAAGAATATTAAGAAAGTGAGTTTTTAGAAACCGTGTTATTTTCTTATATTATTTTTTTTAGCCTTTTGTGGAGTAATATTCTTCAACTAGGAGAAAGTGCTAAGTTGGCTTACAATTTCAACATCTTTAATGAAATTAATGTTTCTATTGCTAGAAAAATAATTCTTAATTAAATTTCTTGTAAACATGAACATATATTTTTATTCCTTGCCACACTTTTTTCATTACTAAGAAAGTAACCTAATATTCATACAAACACAAATTCCCACATGTAACATAAATTTCTCTGTGTAAAATATCTTTAAATAGAAAAAAAATAGTTTCAAGTTCTGCTTTTTTTTTGTAATTTTATTTCCCTCTTTGTAGTTTTGTTTTTCCTATTTTCTTGTTCATTGAAAAGAAGTTTTTCTCTGTATTTATTCTACTTCTTTTTTTTAAACTTTTGTTTTTAATTGGTTTTTTCCATTTCTATTTCCGCTTAATTTAAATGAGTTCATTTGCCTTTTTATATACAAGGGGCAAATAGAAGTATGGAAGGAACTATGTACTACTATAACAAACTAACTACAGTCTAGTAGTACGACTTACTAAATACATAAAAAAATGATTTTTTTTTTTTAAATAGAGAAACAAATTTTCCAGCCTAAAACTATGCTTATATCTAAGTGATATACACACACTTATATGTATACTACAGAATAACAGCTGGAAAACGAAGAAGAGCCAACGAGCAGAAAAACTCGCAATCACACAAACACAATTACATTTGCATACAGACACACACTCAAACATACCATTGCACTTGCAGAAACTGAAAATCCGTTACGGGAGTATAAAAAAAATAGAAAAAGCAGTAAAACGGAAAAAATGATATAAAACAAAAACCAGAAAGCGGCAGCAGCAACCTCAACATACCACCAGTATATTTGGTATTTTAAATAGTTAGTTGAAATACAAATATGACTACGAATTCTCAACTATTACGGTCGAAAACAATCATTTTATACCATTTCCTACTCCTAATTTAGGACCTACAGCTGATTTTGATTAGTTCAGTTCTAGTTCGGTTCTAGTTCAGTTCTAGTTCAGTTCTAGTTCAGTTCTAGATCAGTTCTAGTTCAGTTCTAGTTCAGTTCTAGTTCAGTTCTAGTTCAGTTCTAGTTCAGTTCTAGTTCAGTTCTAGTTCAGTTCTAGTTCAGTTCTAGTTCAGTTCTAGTTCAGTTCTAGTTCAGTTCTAGTTCAGTTCTAGTTCAGTTCTAGTTCAGTTCTAGTTCAGTTCTAGTTCAGTTCTAGTTCAGTTCTAGTTCAGTTCTAGTTCAGTTCTAGTTCAGTTCTAGTTCAGTTCTAGTTCAGTTCTAGTTCAGTTCTAGTTCAGTTCTAGTTCAGTTCTAGTTCAGTTCTAGTTCAGTTCTAGTTCAGTTCTAGTTCAGTTCTAGCCCTGAATGAGAATTGTGTTAGTAAAGGAAATTGTGTATTATGATGAGGACTACAACAGCAAAAACCATTTTTTGATATACAGAAATACTATAGTATTTGCATGCACATGTTTGTTATACATAGATTTGTCTGTATTTCTCTGATTGTATATGTATGTATGTTTTGAGTGTATGTAGAATTTTAAGTGTGCGTGTGAATGTGTGTTGCATTTGTAAGTCAACTTTTTTCAATGCAATTGCCAGTTTATACATATTTATTTTTTTTGCAATCTGCAGTAGTAGTTGTTGTACTTTAAATGTTTGTTGGCAGAAGCGTTTGTGTGTATACTTGTATGAATGTTGTTCTTGTTGTTGTTTTTCTCTTATCAGTTTGACTGGCTGTTGAAATAAAACTGGGTATTCATTTGTTAGTTGTGATATACATACATATATTTATGATTGTGAGGATGTTGAAGGTTTAATAAGACTTAACTTACAAGTTGTTGAGAATATAGGTTGAGATAGACAAACATCTTTGCTGTTCTGGAGAAATATAAAGTTGTTATTCTAGAGGATTTCAAAAATTATGTTAGTTGTGGGGTTTAAAATTTTCATCATCAATATGTTTATATTGGTTTCTATATGTATGTGTAATTTATATATGCATGTACACAACTCCTGTGCAAATCTGTTAGTCTGACTGTAGGTCTGTTTGTCTGTCTATCCTTCTCTCTGTTTGTCTGTCTGTCTGTCTATATGTCTGTAATATGCCTTGTTTGTGACGTTGATGGGTGTTTTGGGTAATTGACCTTATATAAGAAAATCAATACTGGCAGAGCAACAATTTTTTTGTCTTGCATTCCTTTTTTTAGTTTTGTGGTTTATTTATTTATTTTCTTTATTTTTCAGCTCTCTCTTTTACTCTGTGCACTTCTTTTAGTGTTTAAATAAGCTTAAGTAAATAGTTAATGAATGTTATTAAATAAGAATTTTGTAAAATAAAAATAAACTTTAGTAAATATTGTAAAGAAAAAAAAAGACTGTTTAAACTGTAGGCAGCAGCAAGTGAAGATAATTATGAAGTAAATGGTAAGCCATGTGGTAAGCAATTAAAAAAAGTTATATAAAAATATTTAAATCTTTTAAAGGAATGTTTGAATATTAAAGAAACTACATATTTTAAATAAATTTTTAAAATAAAATTAAATTTGTATATTGAAGTAATTTGTGAAATATTAAAAAAAAATCCTATAAGCTAATTAGGTGTCAAATTGAATAACTTGTTAAGGACTTTCTAACGCTTTGATAAGTACTTGAACACATCATTATATTATCAATTTTGTTTAATGTTTTCATATGAAAAGTTTTGTAACACAAAATTTACTTTTGATCAGTGTAGTAAAATTCACAAATCATTGCTTAAATGCGAATATAAGTAGTTAATTAACTTTGTTCAAAAATAAGGTCATACCATTACAATTTCATAACATTATTCAGCAAATTCCAAAAATATATGCTCGCTATTGACAGGTACAGTTGTATGACAAGGTTTACAAATGTGTGACATAAGCACATAATTCAACAGATAATTGAACTACTTAATTAATTTGGAATACAATACATAAGGTAATTTCTTTGAACTGTTTCTCTTATGTAAGGAATTAATGGAATATCTCCACGAATAAGTAATATTTAATGAAATATATATGTGTTATTCATCATACGCCATATATGTTTCAAATCAATAAAAGATCACTGTGTATAAGTATATTAATTACAGAAAATATATTTTTATTCATCATACGCCTCATATGATAACACATTTTACCAAACATCGATGCCCAAAACTTTCCAATTAAACAATACAACTGTAACTGACGAATTGGGAACTAACTAACTAACTAACTAACTAACTAACTAACTAACTAACTAACTAACTAACTAACTA